>NC_046291.1:78017500-78175000 GCF_004115265.2 Rhinolophus ferrumequinum | reverse complement strand
AGTCTCTAAGGGAAAATTGACAGTGAAGGAGAGAAAAAAAAGAAAATGAAATGAGTCATTATGTACAGTAAGTATCTTTGCCTACCAAACAGATTTGATATAGGAAAATTATTATTTTTAAAAGTAATAATTTAGGTACTGATTATCTATCTAATAAGTTAGAAATACTAGCTTGGCTCAATATTTTATAATGATATTGATTTTTAAACCTCATGCCTCAATTCTTTAGTGGAGCTAGAAAAGTCCACCTGACTAAGGAGAAGTCCCAGCACTCTAGTGATCTATGTCAAAAATGATAAATGAAGTAGCTAATTGTACTTTGAATTTCAAAGAGGTAGTAATGTTAACACCTTAAACAGTTCTAAATGGCTCATATTTCATACTAATGAAGCTTTTAAGCTAACTGGTGTGATTCTGTTAATGGGATTGTCTTTAGTACAGATGCTTTTATCAGCATATTCTTCTGTTAAAATAGTATTTTCACTACATTTTAAGCTTAGTCATATTACACCACTAATTTCTAACTACTAGAGGTCCTTGTCAGTCTGGAAAAACTGTCATGGGGGTATAATACACAACTGTACCCATAGGATCAAATTTTTGAAAGATGAAGGAAATCTTGTTAACATGAGCAGAGTGAGCCAAGCATAATATACTATATTTTTCCTCCAAGAAATTTTATTGGAACTGTATCTAGAAACATTAGATGTATTACATCAATTTACAATTTCAAACAAAACATGGGCTTTTTCACATTTTGAAAAAGAGAATATAGTTTTTAAGTGCCTTGTTTAGAAATATAATATCTCTTTCTCTACTGTATTTTCTAATATGTGTTTTCATATATAATCTCATTAATTATAGAATATGAACTAAAGTTTTTCATAGTATTGTGTTTTTACATACAAAAAAATATATT
Source organism: Rhinolophus ferrumequinum (assembly GCF_004115265.2). Lineage (NCBI taxonomy): Eukaryota > Metazoa > Chordata > Mammalia > Chiroptera > Rhinolophidae > Rhinolophus > Rhinolophus ferrumequinum. The sequence continues at coordinate 78,174,081 of NC_046291.1, read as the reverse complement.
GTATTGAAACCACCAAAAAAGGTCATGATATTTTATTGAGAACCACTGTTTTATTCCCAGCTAATAATATATTCCCCATGACATGAATGCCAGTAAAGTTATTTATTTTGATACAGAAAATGTTCCATTACATAATTGCTTATGAAAACACCCCTCTTCGTTATTATAAATGATGAACAACAACAAAATATCAGGCAACAAATACAGATCTGTGCTAAAGACTTTGGGTGCTGGTGTCTTCCCAACCATGAAAGGACCCCAGTAATCACTTCAGACTGTTATTTTATTTTATTTTTTTAATTAAAGTTTATTGGGGTGACAATTGTTAGTTTTTTTAAAGCAATTATTTTCTCTATAAATTTCTTTTTCATGAAAATAAATATGTTTCTTGCTGCCTCAGTCAACAAAGGAATTAAGACCAATATTTTGCCCTGGCTTTGTATAGTGAAGACAATCATGAATCAGGTCCCCATGTGTCTCTGGGGGCGCAGGTACAACAATCAATTGGTCTCTCCAACAAATCCTGACTACTTGATGGTCATCACCTGTCTTCAGAATTGGTTATCCCCTTGTTTCACTATTTTTACCTATACCCTTCTCTGCTTTAGTCTACATGACCTTACATGAAAATCCCTTTACATTTCCTTGAATATTTTTCTCCTAAGAAGATTCACGAAGCTAGAAAGTCTCATGGCAGTGACTAACATAATCATGTAGAATACAGAAATATTTCTTTCTAGAAAGGGGGTTCTGCTAATGTCATGCATCATGGAGCAAAAACTAAGAAACTAGCAGGTGTGGGGCTGTACTGGATGGCATCTCTAATCTAATTGCCATTTGGGCAATGTGACAAGTCCTCCTATGTAAACCATCTGTTAGTTCTCTCACTCCATTTCACCGCACACCATTTGGACAAGCAAAAACAAAAAACAAAAATGTTTCAAGCCAAACAATGCACTGCTTATTGGATATGAATTCTTATGTTGACAAATCCATTTGAAGTCATCTAGTTCATTCAGTTTCCAGGCTTAATTATATATTGCATAATTTTGCTGGTATATGTATATGTGTGTGTGTGTGTGTGTGTGTATGTGTGTGTGTATTTTAATAAACAACTGGATAAGACCTCTTTGAAGACCTGAAAAATTTAGATTCTTTGGACAGCTTTCAAATGTTTTGAAACCTCATTGTATACCTTTAGATCAAAGTAATTTCTCTTATAATAATAAGCATCATTTGCCTTTTTTCCATTTTTATAATAGAAGCAAAAAAAAAAAATAGGAACTTTCAATTGATCAACTGAGAAAATAATGTGAAAAAAAAGCATTATATATTTAAAAGGTGGCACAAATTCATTACAATGTGACTTACCTTGCTGTGATTCTTTATCATACACTTTCATATGAACAACCCCAGAAGTCTTATTTCTTAAGACAGTGGGGTTTCTTCCATCTCTTTTGTTGCAGGTTCCCAGCTGAGCTGAATTTTGGTCTGCCCACCATAATTTCTTATCTATAAAAATTAAAAGATTTTTTTTATGAAAAACAGATAATGATGTTATTAAATAATGATAATTAGCTATCAAACTATAATGCCTTCAAATTTATTTATTCCCAAACTGTTTCTAAGGAAAGCAGTAAACTTACTTTTACTTTTAAAAATGTATACCATAGAGAGAATTTATTATTTATATTTTCCTCCTTCCTCCCCAGTTAGAAATCCTTAACTAAGTTTTTTAAATAATACATGATATATATAAAATCATATTTTAAGTTAATATATAATACAGACTTTATTATGCATATACTCAAACATGATCATAGTGATATTTGTAAATTATAGCATATTTGTAAATAAATGGCAAAATCCAACAAAATATCTAAACAAGTACACAAAGATTCTTCTCTAACTTGTTTAAGGTATGTAAGCTTTTGAGGAGGGGAGCAAGATGGAGGAGATAAACACTGTGCCTGACTTCTCCCATGGCATTAAAATTATAATTAAATTGTACAATTAACCTGGAGAACCATCTGAAGTCTAGCTCAGCAGAAGTTCTAAACCTGAGCATATAAAGAATAAGCCACATTGAGATTGGTAGGAAATGCAGAGACAAGAAATGGGCCTGCCCCACACCTGTCTGTGGTGGTTGAAAATTGGGAGGGATATCTCTCACATAGAGGTCCCTCCTGGAGGACTGAGGGAGCCCTGTTCCACACCAGTAAGAGGAGTCCCCACAACATCTGGTTGTGAAAAACAGTGGGGATTCCAACTGCCAAGGTGAGACAGAAGGCTGCAGGATATCCACATCCCTTAAAGGGTCTACACACAAACGTGCTTGCAGGCACTCTCCCAGGGCTCTGGCAAAGGGATGGTGATGTGGGAGGCATCTGAGACATATAGGGAGAGACTGAGTTCTGTGGCTTCAGAACACGGATGGGGGGACAGCTGTCATTTTTCTAGTGTAGAACTGTCCTGCCAGAAAACAATCCAGGCACCGACATTTTTCCTGTGTTAAGGCCCGTCACACATGGCTAAATCTGAATCTGCATTGGCCTGATGAACTCTGCTCACTCCACCTTGGTGACAATCTGGACCCAGCCCCACCCTTCACACTCAATGGATTAGGTATTTTCTTGGGCAACAGTCAGCCCTTCCCATATTGCACTCTTTCTCGGACAACTCTCAGGGGTCTATGAGTCTCAGGCAGGCAGCAGCTTGCCTCAGTGTGCTCTGAGAATTTTCCTGAATAGCTCTAAGCTGGTGAATACCACTTGCCCTAAGCTGGTGACTCCCTGACATCAAGCCTCACCCACCTCTCATATAATCCAAAGCTCTTTCAGCAGCTGAGACTTATGGGCAGTAGGTGGTGGCAGCAGGCCTGAGGGAACCCTGTGCTATTTGTGGACCTATCCCAGGCTCTGTACTGGTGGCAGTGTCTGCGGACTGCAGTGTGGTCCCTGCCATACACCTCTAGGTCCAGCACAGTCCATCACTAACTGCATATCACTTTATAGCTTATCAGATAGTCCCTGGATGGTCACAGACAGTGGCTGACCTGGGCCCACACCATACCCCTTCCCAAGAGACCCTGGAACCAAAATACCTAGAGCTTGGCTTTAGACCACAGCAGAGTACCACCCTAACAGTGTATCAGTAGACACCAGGCCCTGCTGGGGCAAATCTTGCTTCATGGGGTAAATGATCTGCACAGCAGCCCATAAGCTATAGATGAGCTAAACCCTACAGCCAGTCAGCCTGAGAATCAATCCCACTCACTGACATGCCAAAAGCAATCAAGCCTCAATTACAACAGAAGAGCACATACATCCTAAAGAAGGGATACTCCTTGAGAACACAGCACAGGTGATCATGGACACGGGACTGCTGGGCCCCATAGGGCACCTAATACATAAGGCCACCTAGTTAATACTGGGGAACACAGCAGATCTATCTAATACATAGAAACAAACAAAGATAGGTAGCCAAAATGAAAAAACAAAGAAATTTGTCCCAAATGAAAGAACAGGAGAAAATTCCAGAAAAAGAACTAAACAAAATGGAAGCAGGCAACCTACGAAACACAGTTCAAAACAATGGTTAAAAGGATGGTAAAGGAAATTATTGAGAATTTCAACAAAAAGATAGAAATTACACATGTGCATGCAAGCACACACACACACACACACACACACACACAAGCATAGAAACAATAAAAAAGAACGAGTCAGAAATGAAAACAATAACTGAAATGAAGAATTCACTAGAATGATTCACCAGGTTAGTAGAATCAGAAGACCAAATCAGAGGTTTGTAATACAAAGTAGCAGAAAACACCGAATCAAAACAGCAAAAGGAAACAAACAAACAAACAAAATTGTCTAAGGGACCTCTAGTACAACATCAAGCATAACAATATTCAAATCATAGGCGTACCAGAAGGCGAAGAGAGAAAGCAAGGGACTGAGAACTAACATACAAAAAAAAAAAAAAAAATACTGAAAACTTTCCTAACTTGGTGAAGGAAATAAACATACAAGTCTAGGAAGTGAGGAGAGTCCCACACAAAATGAACACAAAGAGGCCAACACAAAGACACATCATAATTAAAACGCCAAAGTTTAAAAACAAAGAGTGAATCCTAAAAGCAGCAATAGAAAGACAGTTCATTACCTACAAGGGAGTTCCCATAAGACTGTCAACTGACTTCCCAAAAGAAACTTTGCAGGCCAGAACTGATTGGAAAGAAATATTCAAAATGATGAAAAGCAAGAACCTATAACCAATACTACTGTACCCAGCAAGTCTGTCATTTAAAATTGAAGGAAAGATAAAGAGCTTCCAAGACAAGAAAAAGCTAAAAGGATTCATCACCACCAAACCAGTATGTCAAAAAAAAAAAAAAAAAAAAAAAAAAAAAAAAAAAATGGTAAAGGGACTTTTTAATAAGAAGAGGGAAAGAAAGACCATAAATATGAATAATAAAATGGAAATAACTAGTTATCTATCAGCAATCACTTTAAATGCCAATGGATTAAATGTTCCAATCAAAAGACCCAGGTTAGCTGAATGGATAAGAAAACATATGCTGTCTACAAGAGACTCACTTCAAATCAAAAGACACACACAGGCTGAAAGTAAAGGGATGAGAAAAGAATTTCATGTGAATGGAAACAAACAAAAGCTAGGGTAGCAATATATACATCAGACAAAATAAGCTTTAATAAAAAGGCTATAATAAAAGACAAAGAGGGACATTACCTAATGATAAAGGATCAATTCAACAAGAGGACAATATCCTAGTAAACATTTGTGCACCCAACATAAGTGCACCAAAATACATAAAGCAAATATTGACCTTTATTGACATAAAGGGAGAGACTGACAATAATACAATCATAGTAGGAGACATCAACACCCCATTTACACCAATGGACAAATCTCCCACACAAAAAATTAACAAGAAAATAGAGGCCTTAAAGGATACACTAGACCAGATAGATTTACTTGATATTTTCAAGCATTTCATCTCAAAGAAGCCAAATATACATTCTTTTCAAGTTCACATAGAACATTTTCCAAGATAGATCACTGCTGGGACACAAAACGGCTCTCAATAATTTAAGAAGACTGAAATCATATCAAGTGTCTTCTCTTAAAAGAAAAAGAAAAAACAAACAAACAAACATAAAAAACACACAAATACATGGAGGTAAAATAACATGCTACTAAATAATGAATGGGTTAACAAGATCATCAAATCAATTGAATATCTTGAGACAATAAAAATGAAAACACAACAACCAAAAATCAATGGCTCACAGTGAAATCAGTTTCATAAGACGGAAATTCATAGCAATGTAGGCCTACCTCAAAAAACAAGAGAGATTTCAAATAGAAAATTGAACCCTCCACTAGAAAGGAACCAGGGAGGTAAAAAGACCAAAAAAAAGTGAGTAGAAGGAAGAAAATGATAAAGATCCAAGTGGAAATAAATGAAATAGAAGCTAAAAAATAAATAGATAAATAGAAAAGATCAATGAAAGCAGAGCTTGTTCTTCAAAAAGATAAACAAAACTTATCTTTTTCTCCTGATCAGTCTGGAAAAAGGTTTATAAGACCCAAATAAATAAAATCAGAAATGAAAGAGAAGTGACAACTGACACTACAGAAACACAAAGGAGAATAAGACAATATGTGAACAATTAAATGCCATCAAATTGGATAATCTGGAAGAAATGGATAAATTACTGAAACACACAATATTCCAAGACTAAATGAAGAAGAAACAGAAAATCAGAGAATTCCAAAAATTTCAAGAGGATGGAAAGTTCCAAAGCTCATTTTACGAGACCAAAATTATGCTGATGCCAAAATCAAGCACATTACCAAAAAAAGAAAAGAAAAATAAAAAAGAAAGAATGAAAATCACAGGCCAATATTCCTGATGAACAAAACGCAAATCCTCAACAAAATGTTAGCAAAACAAATCATGCATTAAAACATGATCAAGTGGGATTTATGCAGAGGATGCCAGGTTGTGGATACAAATCAATTAGCATGCTAAACAACATAAACAAAATGAAAAATAAAAATCTTATGTTCCTATCAATAGACGCAAAAAAAGTGTTTGACAGAATCTAGCATACATTCACGACAAAATCTCTCAGCAAAGTCGGAATAGAGGGAACAAATCTATATTACAAAACCACAGCTAATACCATACTCAAGGCGGGGGGGAAGCTAAAATATCGGGAAAAACACAAGGATGTCCATTTTTACCACTATGAATCAATATAGTATTGTAAGTCCTAGGCACAGCAATCAGAGAAGAAAAGAAAGAAATGCCATCCGAATTGGAAAAGAAGTAAAACCATCAATATTTGCAGATAACATGATACTATATACACAGAACTCTAAAGATTCCACCAGAAACCTATTAAAACTGATACATGAATTCAATAAAATAGTTGGATACAAAATTAATATTCAAAAATCAGTTGCATTTTTATACACCAATAATGAACTATCAGAAAGAAAAATTAAGAAACAATTCCATTTATAATTGCATAAAAAAATAAAATAAATAAAAATAAAACTACCTAGGAATAAATTTAACCAAGGAGGTAAAAGACCTGTACTTGGAAAAATATAAAACACTGAAGAAAGAAATCGAAGCTACAAATAAAGGGTAGCATACGACGTCTGACAATCAAGTTCACAAATTTGTTCCAATGATATTGCAAACCTTTTTTTAATATTAAAGGGATTATTCATTATGAATTTGTAGCAACTGGACAAACAGTTAACCAAGTTTACTATTTGGAACTGCTGAAAAGGCTGTGTGAAAAACTTAGACGACCTGAAATTTTTGCCAATAATTCATGGCTCTTGCATCACGACAATGCATCAGCTCATACAGCACTGTCCCTGAGGGAGTTTTTAGCTAGTAAACAAATAACTGTACTGGAACACCTTCACTACTCACATGACTGGACCCCAGTGACTTCTTTGTTACCCAAAGAAAAAGGAAGTATTGAAAGGGAGACATTTTGGTGACATTCAGTACATCAAGGGTAACATGACGACAGCTCTGATGGACATTCTAGAAAGAGTTCCAAAACTGTTTTCAAGTGTGGACTAGGTGCTGGCATCAGTGCATAGCTTCCCAAGCTGAGTACTGCGAAGGTGACCATAGTGATATTCAGCAATGAAGTATGTAGCACTTTTTCTGGTATGAGTTCCTCAACTTTATTGTCCGACCCCATATACTGTGATCATGGATAGGAAGATTTAACAGGTAAAATGTCCATACAAGCCAAAGCAATCTGTAGATCCAATGCAATCCCTATCAAAATACCAATGGCATTTTTCACAGAAGAACAAATGATCTTAGTATTCATATGGAACGACAAAATACCTGGAATAGCCATAGCAATTTTGAGAATGAAGAAAAAAAAGTGGAGGTGTCATGCTATCTGATATGAAACTATACTACAAGGCTATAGTAATCAAACAACATAAAAACATACATGCAGATCAATAGAACAGAAAAGAGACTACAGAAATAGATCCATGCCTATATGGTTATTTCACTTATGACAAAGGGACGGAATATACAATGGGGTAAAGACAGTCTATTCAATAATAGGTGTTGGGAAAACTGGACAGACGTATGCAAAAAAAAAAAGTGAATAACCTTAGTACACCACATACGAGAATGAACTCAAAACGAATTAAGAATGAACACAAAACCATAAAACTACTAGAAGAAAACATTGGCAGTAAACTCTCTGACATTGCTCTATTACAACTCAACACACACACACACACACACACACACACACACAAACAAAAAAAATTAATAAATATATAAAACCTAACAACTCAATTAAAAAATAGGCAGAGGATTTGAATAGACATTTCTCCAAAGAGGACATGTACATGGCCAACAGACATGAAAAGATGTTCAACATTACTAATCATCAGAGAAATGCAAAGTAAAATCACAGTGAGCTATCACTTCACACCTGTCAGAACTGCTATTATCAATAAATCAACAAACAAGAAGTGTTGGTGAGGATGCAGAGAAAAAAGGAACCCTCCTGTTGGGGACTGTAAATTGGTACATCCACTATGGAAAACATTTCAGAGTTTCCTCAAAATATTAAAAATATAACTACCTTATGATCCAGCAATTCCACTCCTGGGTATTTATCAGTAGAAATCCAAAACAATAATTTGAAAAGATATATGCACCCCTATGTTCAGTGCAGCACTACTTACAACAGCCAAGATGTGAAAGCAACCCAAGTGTCCATTAATAGACAATTGGATAAAGAAGATGTGGTGTGTGTGTGTGTGTGTGTGTGTGTGTGTGTGTGTGTGTATGCGCACACACAATGGAATGTTAATCAACCATAAAAAAGGAAATCTTACCGTTTGCAATAAGATGGATGGGTATAATGCTAAGTGAAATAAGTCAGTCAGAGAAAGGCAAATACCATATGATTTCACTTATATGTGGAATCTAAAAACCAAATAAATAAACAAAACACAAACGAACTCATATATACAGAGAACAAACTGATGGTTTCTAGATAGGAGAGGGGTCCAGAGCTGGGTGGAAAAAGGGGAAGGGAATAAGAAATACAAATTGGTAGTTACAAAATAGTCATGGGGATGTAGAATACAGGTTAGAGAATATAGTCAATAATAATGCAGTAACTATGTATAGTTCCAGGAGAGTTCTAGACTTATCAGAGTGTTCACTGTATGGATTATGTAAATGTCTAGCCACTATGCTGTACACCTGAAACTAATATAAAATAATACTGAATTCAAACTGTAGCTGAAAAAATGAATTATTAAAAGTAATAAATGAGGTAAGCTTTCAATCTTCAGTGCTTTCCTTTACTGAATTCTTCACAGTCCTAATAACCTCTTTTATGTTTTACACAGTTTATTGCCCTTTCCTCTAAAATTTTACTAATGTATACTGTTAAATCGTATTGAGTGCTCATTTAATGGTAGATACTCTGCAGCGTCCCATAGATAAAAACAAGCCCTGACCTCCAGAGAGCTTGCATTTAGTGAAAATTACACATTTATTTTTATATTACTTCAAATTCTCATAGCAGAGCTATAAGGAAACTATTATCATTTCATAGATGAAGAACCTGAGATCCATAGAGATTAGCTATCTTAATCAAATTTACATATTTGGTCTTCCTGTCTCCAAAACTTGTGTTCTTTCTAAGACTTTTTGCTGAGTGAATTAAACAAATAATAATAATTACGGTAATAAAATTATTTAAAACAAACTTCTTAATTTTAAAAGTTTTGGATAATTTATACTTTTTAGCAAGTATCTAATGACAATTGAAACCAAATTAATTTCTACCTAGAAGTTAAAGTAAGGTTATTTAATTCTATGAACAAAATAATGCCGTTTTTACCCCCAAGGTACAATTATACTTATTCAAATGCCTGAATATTTTGACTGAACCAAAGCTTAGTTTCAGGTATTACAAAAACAATAATTTTGCAGACATGGACAATAATTCCCCTACCTGAATCTGATTTTGCGTGATGCAGAATTCTAAACAGTACAGACATATTAATTCATTTAATCTTCACAACAATTCTACAAGGTAAATATTACTATTATTAAAAAATTTATCAGTTAAGAACACTGAAGCAAAGACAAAGTTAGTAGTTTTCCCTGGTCACAGAATGAATAATGCTCCCAGGTTATAGACCAAACACTGATTTAAGAGTCAATTGAGTTAATCTTGTTTTTATAGTGTCCCCTTCCTTAGATGTATGGAGTTTAGTCTTCTCTCTGGACTAGGATTGTGCAGTTAGAAAGCCTATTCACATATTTTTATCTACACACCCAACTTTACCTAAGAACAAATAAGTTGCCTGTGAAGAAAAAAGTAGAAATATTGACTGTAGAGACTTTATTAAAAAGGTATACTGGACAGTATTCTGGACTAAGCCCTTGTGTTTCTGCTTCTATTTCTTCCACTTATGCCACAGTGATAAAAATATGGAAACATAAAAGAGACTAAACCTTATATGAACCCACATAATAAACAAGAAAATGAGGGGCATATAAATAACATGTAAAGGATGATATATATCGATAGAAATAGAAAAATGGAGAAATGGACAGATAAAGGTGCAACCTAGAATGTTATTTTTAAAAGGTTACGGAAGAACGGAAGTCATCCCTCTCCGCAGAACTCTGGATGACCTTGGTTGCATCTTCTAAGTAATAGAGTGGAAATGCAAAAAAAGATTAAAAATAGAGTGATGAAGTGACAGTATTTTTATACATAATGCCACCTATCACCATGCTCTATCCTACTTCTTACAGACAACTGGTGGCTGACAGAAAGTCTCAAATAAATACATAACCATAGATCTGTTTTAAGATACTCAGAAAAGAGGTGTGCGATACTAAGCCTGGTGCTTTACAATAAGGGACTCTTCATTCTGACATTTAATGTACCTAAAGCCTGACCTCCAAAGAAAAACCTATAAGCTCCCTCCTACAATTCACAATGTCCAATGCCATGCAGAGCTCCTAGTTGGAAATGTCCCCTCAAGGAAGATACCAAGTATAAGGAACTTTATTTTCATAAATGTGGAGGAAACCCCGTGATATACACCAAGTCTTTTGTTAAATCTCATGGGAAACAAAGAATCTCCAGTTCAATGAGGGAAACCAGAAGAATGAAAAGTTAACACTAAGATAAACACAGTGGCACAAAAATTAATAATTCAGAAAATATCTTTAAAAATCATCAAAGATATTCATATATATACCGTGTTTCCCCGAAAATAAAACCTAACTAGAAAATAAGACCTAGCATGATTTTTCAGGATGACATCTCCTGACCCTAAGACCTAATGCAACTTTTGGAGCAAAACTTAATATAAGACCCGGTCTTATTTTGGGGGAAATGTTACATATATATAGATATAGATATTCTATAGATATCTCTATCTATCTATCTATCTAAAAAAAACAGACAATAAGAATTCATAGAGATTAAAACATGTCTAAAACATATTTCTAACAGAAATAATAGTAAATATGGTTGATGAAATCTTCCATAAATAGAAAAAGATAAATATATAATATGATAGAAAAGGAAAGATAAGTAAAATATTAATGTAAAAAGTACAAGAGCCAGTATCATCAAACTGTATTTGGAATCACTGGATTCTCCACTGCTTTGCATTCATAGATTTTTTTTTCTTATGCCAGTTTTATTTAAGAATGTCCTTAACTGACTAGTAAAATGTATTAGTTTTATTAAATCTTGAATCTTCAATACATGTCTTATTATTCTGTGTGACAAAATAGAAAGTGTGCATAACGCACTTCTGCTGCAGACTGAAGTGTGATTGTCTGGAACAATGTACTTATAAGATTGAACTACAAAAAGAATTAATTACCTTTTTCATGGATTATCATTTTTACTTGAAAGAATGACTGACAGCAAATCTATGGCTATTCAGACTTAGGTTTTGGAAGATATTTTCTCAAAAATAAATGAAATTATGAATAACAAAGTTAGAAGACGTACGATAACCAACTTCAACATTTACTATAAGACAACATTAATGAAGACATTATGGAATTGTTACAAGAAGAGACAAACAGATCAATGCAACAGAATACAGAGCTCACAAATAGACCCCTTAAATATAATCAGCTGATCTTTGACGAAGGAGCAAAGGCAATACAATGGAACAAAAAGGGTCTTTTCAATAAATAGTGTTGGAAGAACTAGAAATCCACATGCAAAAAAAAAAATAATTTAGGCACAAACCTTACACTTCAGAAATATTACCTCATGGCTTATCACAGTCCTACATCTAAATGCAAAACTATAAATCTCCTAAAAAATAACATAGGAGAAAACCTAGATAACCTTGGGGATGGTTGATGCCTTGTTTGATATAACACCAAAGACACAATCCATTAAAGAAATATTTGATAAAATGGATTTCATTAAAATTAAAAATATTCTGCAAAAGACAGGATCAAGAAAATCAGAAGACAAGCCACATACAGGCAGAAAATATTTGCAAATGATATGTCTGATTACAGACTGTTATTCAAATGCATACATAACTTTTAAAACTTACCAATAAAAATCAATACATAAAACCTGGGCAAGGACCTTAATAAAAACCTCATCAATGAAGATATATAGATGACCAATAAGCATATGAAAAGATGTTCCACATAGTATGTCTTCAAGGAAATGCAAATTAACACAACAGTCAGATACCACCATATACCTATCAAAATTGCTAAAACTGAAAACTGACAACACCAAACACTGACAAAAATATGGAGCAGCAGGAATTCTCATATATTGCTGAATAAAATGCAAAATGGTACAGCCATTTTGAAAGATGATTCAGTGTTAACAAAATTAAACACACTCTTACTATGTGATCCACCCACCACACCCTTGTCATTTACCCAAAGGACTTAAAAACTTATGTCTAAACAAATATCTGATGTGGATGTTTATAGCAGATTTATTCATAACTGCCAAAACTTGAAAGCAACCAAAATGTCCTTCAGTAGATGAATCTAAATAAATTATGTCTCTCCAGACAATGGAATGTTATTCACCACTAAAAAGAAATGATCGATAATGACATAAAATATATAGAGGAACTTTAAATACATATTACAAGTGAAAGAAGCCAAACTGAAAGGAATACATACTGTGTAATTTCAATTATAAGGCATTCTGGAAAAGGCAAAAGTACGTATACTATAAAAAGATCAGTGTTTTCTAGAAGTGGTGGTGCTGAGGGAGATGAAAAGGCAGAGCACAGAGGAGTATTGAGACAGTGAAAACTTTGTATGATATTATAATGAGAGCTATGTGTCATTACACATTTGTCTAAATGCATAGAATGTACAACACCAAGAATGAACCCTAAAGGTACACAATGGACTTTGAGTGATTATGATTTGTCAAACCAGGTTTATCCTTGGTTTAAAAAAAAAAAAATAGTACCATTCTGGTGAGTGATATTGAAAATGGGGAAGGTTATGCATCTGTAAGGGCAGGAAGTATATGGAAAACTCTGAAACCCCTTCTCAATATTGTTGTAAACCAAAAACGGCTCAAAATTTAATTAAAATAAAAATAAATACAATCTAAACATATAAAAATGAAAAATGAAACAAGTCTCTCACACTAAGAAAAACAACTGAAAGAATATATTTCAATCATAATGAAACAATTGAAAGAATATATTTCAATTAAATGTTTCAAATGAAAATTGGAACATTGGAAAAACTTTTGTTCAACATCATGAATTTCACAGATTCCTAATACTTAAAAAATTAATGAGATTTGTGGCAATATTCATGAACATAATTTTTATATGGTATAACTATGTCAACATTTGAAAGATTTACATAAATCAAGAAGCCAGTATTTTCCAAATAACTGATGCATCATAGGACAAAGCCAGGCATGGCCAAGTGATCAATTCATAGTACAAGCTAGAACAATGGCATTTAACATAGGAGGGAACAAAGATTTAATGATGTGGTTGGCTATAGCAACTCACCTTTAAGATACTACCATTTATTAAGTTTTGGTGTAGTTTTAAAAAAGAATATTCATGATTATCTGAAAAAGCTATTAAAATAACCTCCCTTTTCCAACTGCATATATTTCAACCCAAACAACACCTGCTGAACCAGATATGAAAATCCAGCTATACTTTATTTAGACATTAAAGAGATTTACAAGAATGTAAAACATTGCCATTCTCCTTGCTAACTGTTTTTAGAAAATGTAGTTATTTTCATTAAAAATGTTACTTAGATTAACATAAGAAATTTTTATTTTTGTCATTTTAAAATGAAATAAGTACCTATTTTAAATTTCCTCAGGTTTGATTTCTAATATTGATATATACAGCCCACATCAACTAAAGCTTGCTAGGATTCTCAATTAAAAAAAAAAAAAATACAAAGGAATCCTGAGACCAAAAATTTGAGGACCACAGTTCTAAGTAATCCACCAGAATACAGAATAGAAAATGTGAACATGTGTGTGTGTGATATTCAAAATACCATGCTTAAAGAAAAACATTGTTTTTTCTTTTTAAGTTCTCAGACAGGAAAAATGTAAATCACATTCAAGAGAACACAAATCAAATTTACATCAGACTTCTTTTCGTTGATGCTATAAACTAGAGCACAGTAAAGCAATGCTTCCAAAATTCTTATGGGGAATTCTAATCAAGTTAGAATTGTATTCCAAACTATTACCTAACTGTAAGGTATGTGCATGGGAGAAGGGGAAGAGAATATATATCACAAAGTTCACAAAGTTCATCACCCATGAACTCTTAAGAATAATCTGGAAGTTGGACCTGAGCAAAAGGAGAAAATAAGTCAAAATAATGTCATGGAAACTAAGGAACAGATAATTGAACAAAATAAGATGGCAAGGGATGCCTACAAATAAATTTTATGCAGCAAACATAAGACAAAGCTATCCACAGTGGATCATAAGAATGGAGGACTCTGGGAGTAAAATCTCCAGGAGAAAATAAAAAAGAATGAGAGAGAGATGGGAACAGAGATAGAAAAAGAAATAAAGATAGAAAGAGAGAATTAGGTAAGAAGCAAACGTAAGCCTTTTCCATAATTCTAATCCTAGTCTATAATCCTTTAAATAACATTTATTTGTTTTCAACTTTTAAAGTCAGTATATAAATAAAGCACAGAGGACTCACTATGGAGTTGCAGTACAGGACATAAATGTAAAAAACAATATTAATGTAAAAATAAAAGTGGAGTTGACTGAAGTTTTTACATGCAAAGCAAGAAGAAAATGAGATTAGAAAGAATATCCTCATGTTAAAAAACAAAGATTTAAAATGTGATAGAAAACAGATTGGGTAACTTCACTTAGTTTAGAAAAAAATGAAAGGAAAGAACGTATGTAGTGTAAATAATTAGGCTTTTATCTTTGATATCAGTAATTTAATGCATGATATCTAAAGTTGATAAAGAATTTGTTTTGTGGTAATATCATCTAGAGTATTTGACAGTAACCCCAGACAAACTAATATATACAACTGTATGGGTTTTATCTTTGAGAAGTCAGACTGTGGATAGGAAGGTTGGAGTATGAGATATTGCCATTGATTACAAAGTCTATTTTGTATTAGTTTCTTTATTACTATATGTATATCACTTCAGAAATAAAATTTATGCAATTTGTAAAAATTATGGACACAATCAAGACATAACAAGGGAAATTTACCTAGTGTGTAGGATTCAGAGTCTAATGGACTGACCTCTCTAACTCAGGAAAAAGGCCAGTGTTGGTTTTAGGTTTTTAACGCAGCCCACATTGAAACATGACCCATTTCTGTCTTCTATGACAAAGCACCTCACCCTTGGAAAAAAGCTGATTGAATGAAGCTAAGAGTTCTAACACTGACAACCCATGACAACCCAGGGATATCTTATTTTAGACCACCTCTAATTAAATGTATCACTTAGGGAATGAATTTGCTCTTTTATTCCTCAGTCTTTAAGACCAAAATGTGTCTTGAGCAGGAACTATACAGCAACATTAGAGCTAAAGAGAGCAAGTGGCAAATCATTTTCTAAGATATATCTCTCTCTGCAAATTCTCATGTTTCTGTCAACTAAGATAAAACTTACCATGGACCTAGATTCCATCCATTTAAAACTGAACATGTTGATGGGATTTCTGGTCAAGGTGGCAAAGTAGGTAAACGCTGTGCTCACCTCCTCTCAGCACCACATCAATTACAATTAAACTGCAGAACACCCATCACTGAGAATTGTCTGAAGTTAAGTTGAACCAAAGCCCTAAAACTAAATAAAGACATACAGAAAAAGCCACCTAAAGATGGGTAGGAGGGGCAGAGACACAGAATGGGCTTGTCCCACACCCATGTGTGATCATTAAAAAAAGGAAGAGTATCTCGGCTGTGGAGGTCCCCACCTGAGGAGAGAGGGGTCCCAGTTTCTCACCAACACAGGGTTACAGTGCCAGAGAGAGAAGTCCCCATAACTTCTGGCTGTGAAAACCAGTGGAGATTGTGGCTGAGTGAGATGGAGGGGGGCTGCAATCCCAGGCACTCCTCCTAGAGACCATGCACGGACTCACTTGCTGATGGACTCAGTCGCTTTGAGCTCCAGCACTGGGGCAGCAGCTCAAAAGGTGCCAGCGACATACAGGGCGGAACTGAATTGTCTGGCTCAAAGACGAGGGCTGGAGGGGCAGCTTTCTCTTGGACTGAGGAGCTGGCAGAAGCCAATGTTTCTTTGTTGAGTCCTCCCCCTCCCTCGTGCAGATGCAGGCATATGCCATATCTAACCACACCCCAACCAACTGTCGGTTACACCCAAGCCCCTTCCAGTTACTTTTCCATATAAATGGCTTGCCTTGGCTCATGTTGTGGACATTCCTAAAATCTCTCAAAGGTTCACAAAACCCATAAAAGCAGCATCTGGATTCATCCTGTCCAATAACTCTGGCTGAGCAGCTCTAAGCCCACCACTAGCGACAGCCAGCCTTGGTTCGTGGCTTGGCATCTCAAGGTACCTCCAAGCACAGCACAGGTGATAGCCATCTATAAATTGCTTTGTGGCTCAAGCCACATGGCCCCAAGCAGAGAGAGAGAGAGAAGTAAAATAAATTTACTAAATCTTACTAAATTCCAGGGCCTTTGCTGGGCTCTAAATATAAGCAAATCTGACTGTCTCATTTAATTATCAGTAATGAGATGTGATATGTTGAAACATGTCCTATTAAAGATAAGCAAACAGAAGGTTAAAAGATAACCTTCTCCAAAGTCACACAGTAGAAGTATGGTGTTAACTCTCATTTGGTTTTACTGGAACTTCAATGCTCTTTCCACTGTGCTGCTCTGTGCATAAAAGAGTATCCCACTGGACCTAATAACACCACACTTTGCAATGCAAACATTACTTGATAAATATAAATTCAATTAAAATTTGATCCTAAATTCAAGACAGTTGCAATGTATATTTCAGTTACTGCATTTTAACTGTATAATTATGAAGTTTTAGGTATGTTTAATAACTTCCTTCTGAAATATTTAGAATACACATTTTTAGTGACTGCTATTATAATTGTTGAGATCCATTTTTTAGTTACATTTTCTCAAAAACTAGCCATTTATGTTTAAAATAGTAACTATAATGCCCAGTTGCATTTGAATTTCAGATAAAGGGAAAATAAATTTTTAGGACATATTTATTCAAAAAAAAATGTCTATTTGAAATTAAAGTTAACTAGGTGTCCTGTACTTAATCTGGCAATTTTATTATTTCTTCTATCTTCTGAAATCCCTAAATTAACAAGAAAGCAATGGAAAAGTCATCAGCCTCCAAAGAGAAGGAATCGGAGAAGAGGCCACGGCAATAAAAACAGTAGGTTGAAAGCAGATTATAATTGTTTACCGACTTAACAGACAAAATTAAAACCTACATCTGCAATGGGAGGAGGCCAGATGGAAGTTAATTTGCATTGCAGAAATTCAGAAAAGCTCAGAAATTGGGGAATTTAAGACCTCTAAATCAGATAAATTAAATTGAAAGTAGGAGATTTGTTGAGTCCAATTAGAAGCAGTTGGTACCCAGTGTACATAGCTAAGAGAGTGACAATCAATCCTGGTCAAAGATTAGAGATTTACCCTCTGAAAAAGAAGACCACAGCACAGATGACACTCACAATAAGATACAATTAAGGGTGTGAATACCACACATAAACACAGGGATTAGGGGATAATCTATATTAGTGAGTCTAAAATTGAGCATGAGTTTGAATCAGCTGGAGAGTTGTTAAGACACAGATTTGTGGGCCCAATTGCAGAGTTTAAGATCAAGTAGGTCTAAGGTGGGGCCTGAGCATTTGCATTCCTAACTTCCGAAGTGATGCCTATACTTGCTGGTCTAATGGGTCTCTACTGGAGACAAACATTAGAATCACCCAGGGAAACTTGAGACACACACACACACACACACACACACACACACACACACACACGATAGCTACTCTCAGAGATTGTCACTACATTGTTTTGGCCTGTGGCATGACATCAGGATTTTTCAAACCCCACTAGGCTATTCAGATATACAGTTAGGAGACCTCTAGGTTCCTTTCCTCTACTTTTTGGGGAAGCTGGCATCCAGACTATCCCCTACATGAGAGATTAAGGGGTTTCCCTTTTGGGAGAAACTGTCCCTCTCAATACTCTGAAGAAGCTGATTAATGGTGGATCATCTCTCCTCCTAAATGCTCAATATAGCTCTTTTTAATGATGCTTACAATTAACATAAACTCTGCTTTTTGAACTCAGGATTATCAATCACAATTAGGTGAAGAGACAGTCAAGAATCACCACGTAATTGAAGAAAGACTACACCATGACCAAGAACAAAATTTAATAAGTAAACACACAAAAAATAAATACTCAAAGGAAACAGAGCAGCAATAAATAAATAAATAAATAAATAAATAAATAAATAAATAAATTCAAGCTAGAACAAAATAAAAAACAAATTAATATCCTCACATTTATAACACATACTACATTCTTAAAGCAAGAGCAGGAGTTTATAAAAAAGAAACAGTGAAACCAAAATTTGAGCTCATAGAAGTTAAAACTGTTATAGCTGAAACAAACAACAGCAACAACAAAATGATAGAAAGTTTAAAGTTGAAAAACTCCTCAAGGAAATAAAAAGAAAATGAAGGAAAAAAATAGAAAATGGAAGTTCATCATCTAAGTTACATGCGTTCAGAAAGAGATATTCGAGAAACAAAGAATAAAAAATCATATATATAAAAAAATAATAATAACATTATTTTCCAAACTGAAGGATATCAGTTTTCGGAATGAAAGAACCAAAGAAGTTCCCAGAAAAAGAAAAAAAAAAAAAAAAAAAAGATGAAAACAGAAACACATGAAGAAATACCAGAATAAAAGGAACAAAGAGAAGATCCTAAAAATTTCTAGAGAGAAAAAATAGTTAATAATCAAAGGATACAATAGCAGAGTTGCATTGGATTTCTCAATTGCAACATTAAATTTGAGAAGACAATCAAGCATTCCTTGGAAGATCTGATACAAATTATTTCCAATCTTGATTTCCATTCTCAAATGCTATGGACTGAATGTTTGTGTCTCCTTCCAAATTCATATTCAACTTATCCCCAACGCATTGATATTGGAAGATGTGGTCTTTGGGAGGTCATGAGGGTAGAGCCCCATGGTGAAATCACAGTGTCCTTGTAAGAAGAGAACTAGATAGCGCTCTCTCTTAACTCTGCTCTCCACCATGTCAGGATACAAGAATATGCTGTTTACAAACCAGAAAGCAGGCCCTCAACAGACATTGGATCTGCCGGCACCATGATTTTGGACTTACCAACCTGCAGGACTGTGAGAAACTGTGAGAAATTCATGTTTAAGCCATCAAGTATATGGAAATTTGTTACAGCAGGTCAAACTAAGATACCAACCAACCAAATGTTAAGGTAAAATAAAGGCATTTTCAGATATCGTGTTCATAAATTTACCACATGAGCACCCCTCTCTCAGAAAGCTGCTGGAAGCTGTACTTCACTAAAACATGGTAGGAAACTAGGAAATAGTATGTAAGATCTAGAAAACAGAAAAGATAGGTAAAAAGAACCCGCCAATGTAATGCTATAGACATTCAAGGATGTAGCCGCAAATCTGAATGCAAGCTTTCCATACTGAAGAAGGAAATCAGAGAATTTCAGGGGAAACACACGTTGGGGAGAGGGCTCAAGAACTCTGTATCTTCAGGTCCCATAGTATTAACTCAATAAGCAATCTCTAAAATTTGTTTTTAATCCATAAACACGGCAACAAACTTTAAAAGAAATAGCCAAAAGAGTTGAGATTTTGTCTATTGCCTGGGAATTTGAGGAGGAGCGGTAGTGAGAAGTCCCTCGTGATTTCAATAACAACATCATCACCCTAATAGCTCCCAAATCTCTGTCTTATGCCTGACTATCCTCTGAAACTTCAGTCCACGTATCCAACTGCATGGTAGGTATTTCTAACTGAATATAACAAAGTCACCACCAACTGTACATTACCAAAATAAAATACCTTTTATTTTTTTCCACATATGCTTCTTTCCCAATAAACATCTGTTATTGATTAAATGTTTGTGACCCTCTAAAACTTATGTTGAAATAGAACCCCACAGTGTGGTGCTTAGAGAGGTGTTAGGTTGTAAGAGAACAACCCTCATGAATGGAATTAGTGGCCTTGTAAAAGGCACCCGAGAGCTCTCTCATCCCTTCCACTGTGAGACAGCAAGACTGTCTGGCACTCTGTGAATCAGGAAGTGAGTTCTCACCAAATACCAAATCTGCTGCTCTTGGACTTCTCTACCTCCAGAATTCTGAGAAATAAATGTTTGCTGTTTAAGCCATCCATTCTATGGTATTTTTGTTACTATAGCAGCCTGAATCAACTGAGGCAGCAACTGATAGTGAATGACCCCAGTCAGTTATCAGAGATAAAACCAGACAGTCATCATTTTTCCCCACCCTACCGCCATGGCCTCTCCGAGATGTCTATGCAATCTAAGCAAGTCCACTTAATTCCTTACCTTTATTATCTCACCAAGGGAATATTTTAATCCCTTTCCATTCCCAAGGAAACCGCTTACCTCAGGGCTTCACCAATTCTCATCCTCCTATCATTGTTCAGGAAATACTAGGGTGGTCTTTCCAAAATGCCGCTTAAAACTCCCCAGTGGCTTCCCCCTGCCAAACCCCTGAGCATGGCACAAAGGCTATCCATGATTTGATGCCTACTTAACTTTCTATCACCAGATCTGTAACTGCCCACAGTGCCCTGTGTTACTGGAATATTCAATTGCAGCCATCTTTGAATTTTCCAGGATAGATGAACCATGTTATAATAAAAAAAAAAAAATCATAACGAAAATAACCAAAAGGGTAATGGTAAAGAAAAATAATTCAAACTACTGTTAATATGAGAACTATGTACATATCAGAACAAGTCTATTATTTATAATTACATGGAAACCATTACATTTTCACACTGTACCCACTACAAATCAGGAACGCCCCGCCATCTGGCCAATCAAAGGTGTGTATGTTTGCTTCTAGCAGTCTGTTAGCCTGTGAGCTGCTCTTCTGTGCAGGAGCAGCTAGCTCTCTGCAGTTTGTCTGAAACCCTATGTAGAAACATATTTCTTAAGGCAGTGATGGAACTAGAAGTCTCTTTGCTCTGCCTTCCCCCAAGGCTTGTTTTCATTTTTATTTTTTTCTTAAACAGGGAATTGGGAAGACAGTTAAGGTAAGATGGAGAGCACTGTACAAGGCCGAGAATTTTGCTTCGAAGCTATTGTGACTTTGAACTGACAGATACGGCCCGAAAATTTTTCCATTCACTGTTATATGGAGAGGCTTGCCTCAATGAGAGCTGAGCGGGCAGTGTGGGGGTGTAGGGAGAAACCCTTGAGAACAGCAGGTGATATGATTTCCAAGTTGATGGCTTGACTCGGTTGTCAGTGCACTAGAATTTTTGTGCAATGATGAAGGTGACAATAACAGTGAGAGGAAAGAATTAGCTGACAAAAACAAGAAGGCTCCAAATAACTACTTGTTGGGAGTTTTAGAAAATAAAAAGTAAAAACTGATGTTACCCAAGATTGTTTTCATTAGAAAAACGGAAGAGGAGAAAGAGGAGGCAGGGCAGGGGAAGGAAGGGATGAAGAACTAACTTGTTCAACTCACGTAACAAAGCACAGCATCTGAACATGTTAATTAAATACATTTGAATTAAATATCAATTTTTTATGACAGTTGTGTTTGATTGTGTCTGAACTATGGTTTATATGTGTCCTTTTTGCATTTTCCACTACACCAGTTCTTATTATATGTTAATGTAGAGTTGATAGTATTTATAATTTTCCAAAATGATAATTCCCAAACATTTCTATGCCTTTTCAGTACTTCCCCTCAATTTTTCTCCACCTGTAATACTTAACCTCCACTGCTATACCCATTTTTACTCCCATGATCAGAATAATGGATACATAAACAGATTTCTGGCTTCATCTCAAATGGTGCCTATATTTGGAATCTTTCTTTGTCCCCAGGAGGTAGAGTGATCCTTTGTGTTGTTCTGTAATCTGTTTACAATTCTATTAAAATGTGCATCATCCTATAGCACTTTGTTTATTTACATGTATGTCCCCATGTTTTAAATGTAAGATTCTTCAGGCTGGAATTATGTCTTATCATTTTTTTCCCTCCATACATATATGAAAGTCTGACAATTAAGTTCACCTACTTGCTAACCTTTGCTAACCTTTTTTGATATCAGAGGGATTATTCATTATGAATTCGTACCAACCAGACAAAAGTTAACCAAGTATACTATTTGGAAGTGCTGAAAAGGCTGCATGAAAAAGTTAGAGGATCTGAAATTTTTATGAACAATTCATTTCATAGCTCTTGGTCACAACAATGTACCAGCTCACACGGCACTGTCTGTGAAGGAGTTTTTAGCCAGTAAACAAATAACTGCATTGGAACACCCTTCCTACTTACCTGATCTGACCCCCAATAACTCTTCCTTTACCCAAAGATAAAGAAAATATTGAAAGGAAGATATTTTGATGACATTCAGGACATCCAGGGTAATACAACAACAGCTCTGATGGCTGTTCCAGAAAGAGTGCCAAAATTGCTTTGAAGAGCGGAGTAGGTGCTGGCATTGGTGCATAGCTTCCCAACAGAAGTACTACAAAGGTGACCATAGTGATATCCAGCAATGAGGTATGTAACACTTTTTCTAGGATGAATTCGAGAACTTAATTGTCAGACCTTCATATACCAATGCAAGATATATGGATGGTCTCCCGGCTGGTTGAGAGTCTACAGTAGGTGAGAGAATGTGGCTTGGAGTCATAGAAGTCTGCTTTGATACCTGCCTATGACACTGTCTAGATAATCTTGAACAACTTACTTGGACTCTTAGTCTTAGGCTATCATCTATAAAATATATATGTATGAAGTATTTAGCCAAGTGACTGGAGTGGTAAAGACGATAAAAGGTAAAGAAAGAAACAATGAGTCAAAAAAAAAAAAAAAGAAACATGCATGTGACTATGTTGATTCTAATATGTAAGCGATTCAGAAAAATACTTCCAATATTTCCAAAATATTGTCAATAAGAATGTATGTGGGATTGTTTTTTTTTCAGAATGATGAATGGATTTGCACTAGTTTTCTACGATTTTACACTACTTTTCTTCAGGTTAGCAGAATGCACCACCCCCAAAGTATGCCTTTTTGGCATAAGGATTACTTTGACCTGATTATTTTAAGAAAAATCAGACACAGGAGAAGCTCTGAAAACAGTAGAAGTAACCCTCTATCAAGAAAATTTACATTGAAAAGGGGCCTGTACCAGGAAGAGAGCTATCACCAGTGATAACTGTGTTATCTGATAGAGGCAGTGCATGGCAGGATATGTTTACAAACACCTCCTCTACTCATCTTCACGTGCATTGCCTTCCCCTCTTTGAAGCTATAGACACTTATTTCTTTCCTTAGCTTAGTATGTTACATAAGCCTCAACAGTCTGGCTGTCCTTTGAGTCTCATATCTTTGTGGGGTCTTGTAAATACATAATTAATATTGTTTGTTTTTTGTTTGTTTGTTTTTTCCTCCTGTTAATTTGTCTTTTAACCCTGGGGTATAAGAGAAGACTTTAAAAGGGTAGAGGGGAAATTATTTTTCTTCCTCTACGCTAGTTACATTCATTCATGTGGATGCTGTTTGAGATTAGTAGTGAAAATTCTTGCCAATGGAAAAAAAATTCTAATTTTCTATGGTGATCACTCCAAAGGTGATCAACACCAAGTTCAATCATATATAAATGCCCTATTAAGATAGGGGAAATGAAATATTAGAATTATTATATTTGTAACTGTTTTAAACAAGTCAGAGTAACAGTGTTTAAAGAAAACAACTTAATTCTTTGTTTGACCTTGACTTATACATGTTTAGGAGAAAGGTTTAAGAGAATTATTTTCTCCTTTTAAGGTGCTCACCTTAAGTAAAGTCTTAAAAGGGTTAATAAGTTAGGTGATGACCTTCCCTGTTTTGAACTGAATTGTGCCCACCTCCCCAAAACAAATTGAAGACCTAGCCCCTAATTTGACTGTATTTGGAAACAGAGTCTTTAAAGAGGTAATTAAGGTTACATGAGGTCATAAGTGTGGGGTCCTAATCCAAAATGACTGGTGTTCTCATAAGAAGAGAAACCAGGGCTGTGAGCAGAGAGAAAAGACCACATGAGGACATGGCAGGAAGATTTATAACACAAGGAGGCCAGAGGAGAAACCTCACCTGCTGACACCATGATCTTGGACTCCTAGCCTCCAGACTGTGAGAAAATGAAATGTCATTGTTGAAGCCACCAATGCTGTGCTATTTTAGTATGGCATCCATAGATGATTAATATATACTAGCCCACATATGCTAATAAATTAAGGGCAAAACAAAGTACTGGGGAAATTATTAAAAAGATTCTGAGACATTTTGAAGGTCTAAGATGAGAAGCACAACAAGAGCCACTGAGAGAAAACACACCCTAAGTTGAAGCATTTCTGAACCTTACCTCTAAAGTATATTCCAATTAGCTACCTACAAATTGTTTCTAAAACGTCTATTCCTTCTTCTTCCACTGCTACTACACTAGTTCAAGCTATCATAGTCTCTCACCTGAACTCCTATAACAGCCTCCCAAAGTTTTCCAGTTTTCATTCTTGCCCTCCTTCATAGTCCAGTTTTCACACAATATCAAGCTATCCTTTTAAAACATAAATCATATAAAACTGGTGTTTAACCCTTCAACTGGCTATTAGAATAAATTCCTCAATTTTGTTTGTTTGTTTTGTTTTTAGCACATATGTCCCTTGGGATGAATACATGCTCATTATTCTAATAGAAATTCTTGTTCTGGAAATATTTGGGCTAATACTTGAAATATCCCCAATTTAGTCACTCTGATGCTTCGGGCATGCTTTGGATAAAAGGGCTGTGTGCAAAAGGGCTGAATAAGAGATAAAAAGAGATAAAGATATGAAAAAATGACAACCTACAATTATTATTACCTGGGGCCTGGGAAGTTTTGTGGACTTTTATCTTTTATTCTGAGCTCCTTGAATATATGGGACCCAAGAACATCTTCTTCCCTTTTTCTTCAAGTAGCAATTGAGTCTTGAACTTTTGACAATGAGTTTCATCAGTGAACCTGAAGGCAGCAAGTAGTGACCTTGTGAAGCTCCTTCAATGGCAACCATAATAAGTGGAGATATTTTTGTGGTTGGGTGCCCGCTCTCCATGAGGTAGTGAGATATGGTTGGAAGATGTAGTATCTGAAAGTCAGTGATTAAGATCTTCCTTTTTAAGTAGCGATTGCAAACAATAGGAAGATCCATTTAAACTCAATAAATAGCTGTGGCTGCATGTGTTTTTTGCACCCTCTGTGGCTCATGGAGGGATGCTGCATGCTGGGCAGCAAGTGGATATCTGAGATCAGGATTCAGGGGTTAGCTGTGGAGTTCTGTAGGTCTCCCTTTACTCAAGGTAAACCAAGATTTCATTTTCAAGATAGAAAGCTCCTCAGACTCAGCTGTGATTATACCTAACACTCCACAGGCCTGTGCCAATCCACCACCACTTCATACAAGTTGTTCAAGAAAACCTCTGAGTGCAACACTTAGAGAAAACACAAAGCAAATGATTAAAGAAAACACGATCTTCGCTTAATTCCTTGTAAAGTATTGTAAAACATCTTAAAGTAGGGAATGAAGAAAATTATCACAGAGATCTTTCCAGAGAAATAAGCATCTTTGGAATTTCGGGAAAACTTCCAATACATGAACAGAGAATTTGAAGACACTACATATTTGAAAAATACCTTCAAGGATATCAATGCATGTGAATCCAAATCACTTGATATGAAGTCATGCAGGGATCTCCAAAATTATTTGTGAATGAGAACCTTCCCAAATAAGGGTTAAATGGAGTAAAATCAAAACTGGTGAAGCAGGTTCAGGAGAAAGAAGACCTTCTATGGAAGCTAAAACTCTTTAAAGTGTGTAGATCAAGAATGAGTATCTCAGTTATAGTCGTTAATAAAGAGGAGACAAGATGAGGGTAAAAGGGATCAAATATATGGGGATGAAAGGAGAACTGACTCTGGGTGGTGAACACACAATGTGATATATAGATGTGATGGATTACAGAATTGTACATCTGAAACCTATGTAACTTTACTAACCATTGTCACCCCAATAAACTTTAATTTTAAAAATGTAAAATAAAGAAGTGGAGAAGCTGTAGCCAGCTGTCGCTTTATGCATTGTGGTCAGCTGTCTGAGAAGAACAAAACACTAAGCCTTTCTCAGTTGTAGACTACTATGGTTAGATGATAGATACACTGCTATACTATAGTAGACATGAAGAAGAATTTATAGATGTTTAATTTGTATTTATTTTTTTCTCCAGAATGTCTTTGCAAATGACAACTTAGCTAAAAGATAGTTAAACATTTTAAAGGGAAAATATAAACGATTAGGGCTTAGAAAAAGGTTACCCTGGATCCAAGATCTAAAATGAAAATTTAGTATTTTGAAACCTTGACTGTTAAAGAAATGTGAAACAAAATAAAAGCACTTACATTAAAAAGCAATTTGGACAATTCTGAATGTGAGTTTTAATACATTGTTTTGTTTACTGTGGTAAAAAACATTTTCTTTTAAATGTTAACAAGTAATCTAATCTGGTGAAAGTCTAAACTTACACTGGTCTAAAAATGTGTGTTTCTCTCCTAAATGATTCTTGTTTCCATTCATTTATCACATTATTTCCATCTGGATGATCTAGAAGGTAATTAAATTCATATATTCCAAATTTTAAAATAAACAGATATATAAAATCAAAATAAGCAGGCCTAAGCAGGACGATTTCTAAGGCAAATAACCTTAAGAAAAGATTGGACCTCCTGATGTTGTGAGCAGGTTGGGACTTGGATTCACAGTAATGTGAATATTATAGAACATAGTGTTATTTTGTCATGATAGGCTAGCAATCTCTGGGCTCTCTCATTACACTTACTTTAAATCAATGCAAAGTAAGCCAAGACACACTCTATGCCTACATTTTTTAGTATTTTTTTTCCTTGATAATTTCTACTCATTTAGAAATGGAGCATAAGGACCATAATGAACCATGAGTCAGGGCCAACTATCCATGAACTTTACCGAAGAAGTCCCTAGAGCTGCCTTGTATGAGGCTGACCTTCTAGATTTCTCTGTATGACTTAGGCATTCTGTGGTTTCCAATCTTGGATTTTGTTGGGATTCCTGTTTCATGTTGGAGTCACATGCATTTTAATAATAGATATTTCCTCCCATTATGTGAGCTAGCCAGTATGAAATTCTGTTCCTGGTAACCAAGTTCTATACATAACAGTGCCCAGGAAGTATTAATCTCAGATGTCTTCATTCCAAATATATTTTTATTATTATATTCAGGTCTTGGTTTTCACTTTTTGGAAGGATTCTGAAAAAAGGGAAACAGGCTTAGAAAGTGGATCTGAGAACAATGACACCGAATGAAATAAAGACAACTAGGTATCCAACAAGATATTTCAAGTGAGGGGGCAGGAAAAAAAAATGTGCTGTTTTCCAATAGACAGTATACCTATGACAGTAAAAGAAGATTGATGAAAAAGCCTTAAAAATTCGTAAATCACTTGATCCAGAAATACTACATCTAAAACTGTACCCTAAGCTCTGCAAATAACTTGTTATACGGATAGTCATCACAATATATATATAATTTCCAACAAATAAGCTTAAAAATGTAGCTGTTTATATTATAAAATATCATGTAAGTACACAGTAGAATATTATATAAACATTCAAATGATATTGTGGACATGTTTATTGACCTAGAAAGAAAAGTTTATGACAAATAAAAAGTGAAAAGAAGTTTATATATAATTTTTTTGAAATGTCAGTGAAATCATATGGTTCTCGACTTTTTCTGTCTGACGTATTTTGCTTAGCATAATAATCTCAAGATCCATCCATGTTGTCGCAAATGGCACTATTTCATCTTTTCTTATGGAAGGATAGTATTCCATTTCATTGAAATGCAGTGTATAAAACTGAAAGCAACAAAGAAACAAGACAAATAAATGAAGAAACAAAAACTCATAGACATAGGCAATACTTCAGAGGTTACAGAGGCTATGGGGGGAGGGGGTGGTAGATGAGGGTAAAGGGGATCCAATATAAGGGGATGGAAGGAGAACTGACTCTGGGTGGTGAACACACAATGTGTATTACAGAATTGTACAGCTGAAACCTATGCAACTTTACTAATAATTGTCACCCCAATAAATTTTAATTAAAAATAAAAATTCACAAATTTTAACCTTTCTAAATAAAAAAAAATAACCTTTAAATTGCAATTCTTGATATCTTTAAATGTTACTGTTTTTACCCATTTTTAAATATTTACTGTATAAGCATTGATATTATATAATTTCAACTTCAATTTCAGTTAATTCAAAGCATGTTTACTGTGTGTTCCTAGAGAATTTTTTTCCTTTTAATACTGTATGAGAATCAACAAACATCTCATTCTTGTTTAAACACACTGAATATTTATAAAGTTCCAATATTTTAAAAATTGCTTTAAATAACTCCTCCATCTTGGATAATTTACTGTTCTGTCCTTATTAAAATATGAATGCCATTTTTGCAGCTACTATCCAACTCCTGACACTGCCAAGTAATTAATACTGTAAAACTTACTGACTCAAAATATATGTATGGGTGTAAATATAAACATATTACTGGGGAAAAGGTTAAAAAATAAATGCTGTCACAAATAAATAATCTTTGGTGCTCCCATTTACCATGTTCCTGTCTTTCCCAAATACTTTAATATGATATATCTATTCATTTGAAAATAAAAGCATGTAAAACCTCCACATTATAGCACATTTCAGAGGGAAAAATTACCCATTTAAATAATCAGTTACCAAAATAGTATGTCATTGTAACTCAATACTTTCAATTGAATTAAATGGGCTATCTGCCAGCTGGAGCAAACTCTTGAATCAGAAAATAAAAAAAATAAAATTGTGGCTTGTAAAATGAGCATAATCCTTTATTTTATAGTTTACTAAATCATGAATGCCACATTTTAAATGTAAATCATGAATTGAACAACGACGCATGCACTTTTATAAGGAAACTTAGCACGATTGTCCTTATCTGACCACTACATTGTGCCCTCATTTTCATACCTGGAAACCCACTAGATAAGGACATGCATGTTTGGAATAAATCATGATGTAATATTCCTAAATGCGGAATGAATCTCTGAAGCTAAACATACATCCAGATCTTGTTGTATTCGCCATTAAAAGAAAAATGCTCACCTTATTGACAAAAAATGCTTTTAAGAAGAGTGGTAAGATGATTTGGAGATATGATTTTTGTCATTGTACACTAAGAATTCTCCAACTTTGACTAGATTTCTCACAAACAGAATTCCCTATGAAAAATCAGGAATGGCACAATATAATGAGAACAAAAAGATACACAAATGCCTTGATTTAATTTGCATGAAAATTATTTGAAGGTATATTAGCTATTAAATAAGGCATGTTTCAAGGGGGCATGGAAATTTTTCAAATAATAGAATATGGCTAAATACTTTTGAAAATTTACTGATAGTATATGTTATGGCTACTTTCTATAACTATTTAGCTCTTATGAATTGTACTATCCATACAGGAATATGCCAACATAGGAAATATTCCAACTTAAGAAGTCTTCAGTATATTTGCTTCCATTAAAAGCAATATTGAAAATGATGGCAGTGAAATACATCACCTAAAAAAACCAACATTTTTTGTCCAAATTGAAACCTTAGCGGTCGTTACCATTCCACAAGTGTTTTTGTATCTTACTATTGAACTAACTAAAGAGTCCTCCTGTAAAGGTTTCTGGGTCACCTACCTTCCTTCTAAACCTCATCAGGTCTTTTATGCAAAGCTCTTATCTCTATTCCAAAATAACTGAATCCTTTTCCTCCCATACATAATCTCATTAGGAGTCCATTCAGCACAAAATAATCTCATCACTAGCCTTTTGAGTACTATCCATTTTTGATACAACTATATCAAAAGCTACATAGAACAATTATAGCTATAATTTAAAAACCTAAAAGCATAGCATTTTTAAAAGGTACACATGATTTATAGCCTCTTCTCTTTTCCCATAATATTCAAGATATTCCTTGAAGAGTTATAGTTGAAAGATGGAAAACTGTCAATTAGAATTAAATTGATACAGAACTTCATTTCAACTATGTAATGTTTAATATTCTCATAGTATATCATATTATGTGGATACTGATTATGAAAAGGGAAAAAAGAGAAATTTCAATATGTTTATGCTCAGGTACAGATGATTATTATTTTAGTTTACCTATATCTAGGTATACATGGCCCCAGGAAATCCTAAACCATCTATCCAAGTCAACTGTGGGTTGAACAAAATTGCCCAATACCTAAAAAGGATCAGCTCTGATTTTTTAACTTCAGTTCAAAGGAAATATACTCACTATATCAAGACATGATTCCAAGTTATTTGTTACAGTCCAACATGAGATAAAACCTATAGCATATGGGCAGTTTTCTGCAATTAATTATTTGAGTCGCTTGATTCATTCTCAAGCTCTAATTAAAATGCTGTTGTAATTATATTAATCAAAAATCTACAGTAAATCTAAAACATACTATGTCTTTTACTACTCTAAACATTTTACTATTTCTTCCTTTTAAATGAAAGGGAGACAAAGGCAATATAAAACAATTATGTCTCTACTCAAAATATTATGCATTTTCAAATGTGTTTTTCCTAATGCCATAAATATGAACAATATAATTATTTTTTTCTTGAAAATGATTCCAGAAATGTTAACCTTGAGTGTGTTACAAAGGGGAAAGAACCACTATTTACTTTTTCTAAGTATGGTAAAGCTGAGATGATTTAATTATTCCATCTATGTTAATGAGACCATTCTCTGATCACTAATTATAATCTGGTTAGGAAAATAGTACCATGATGTACTTTGGAACTGTACTATTTACCCATTCTGTTAGGTAATTAGCATTAAGGAGAGCAACATATTGGAACACGGCAATTTAAGGTTACAAAAATTGCTGGAATAGTTTCACATATAGTCCTTCAGAGATTTCTCATAGTACTTTTAATGTAAATTTTGATGGGCTATTAGTTTTCATTAATGATGGTTTGAGTACTTAGCGAAGACAACTATGTACTATACTTAGTGCTGGGCAAATTGCCTGGACATATTTCATATATTACTGTTACTTTAATGAATAGTGTTATGACAATTACAAGACTGATGGCTTAGAAAATTTAGGTGGATCTATCTGAAGTTCTTTGAACTAAGTGACAATGCTCAGTGTACACTACAAAGTAACTTAACCCTTTTTGAACAGTATGATTTGAAAGCAGAATCACGTAAAATATACAGCATAATTATAGTGCATTTAAAATAACTGGTTATCTACATCAAATTACAGATAGAAATGCAACATAACAATTACATCACTAGAACTTTTTCTGAAAAGTGGTTGTAAACACGATTTTTAAGTAAATAAGAAAACATTTGAATCTTTTTACATATATTATTTGCTCAGCCTTTCATTAGTTGTATTTTCTTAAATAAAACATGCTCAAATAGTTCTGGTATAAACACAATAATAATTATATAAACATCTAATATAATCACACTGATGATCATCCACATAACTAATAGAATTAGCATTTTTTTAACATTTGAGATAGAACTGAGATTATTTTTCTAATCTGTTTTAAAGACTCTTAATCAAAAGAACCGTTCTCAAAAATTATATTCCACGTTTCATGAATGCTTTCTACTGAGTAATATTTTATAAATATATTTCTGATATCTAGAGATAATTCTCCCAAAAAAGGCCATTTTTAAAAAAAGAATAAGTTATTTTTTTCTAAAAATAGATAATTTTAACTGGCCTAATACAATTCCATAAACATAACTCATTCAAAGTTTTCATTTTAGAATATTTGAAATTAAAGCAACAAATGAGGAGTTCTTCAAAGTTAAGTTTGTTCTAAATGACTATAATTAGTATTTTCTTCATATGACTGATTTTATGGTTTATTATTTGTATAAACATTAAACATAATAGCTTAAAATAATGACATTTACTAGAAATTTATCTTCCTTCTTATTAAAATGCATAATCATTAATAGTGACATTGTATATAATACATTGGAAATACAGTAAAACACATGGGGCAAAACTAATCTCATCATCATTAGGAATTTCATACACATGAAAGCTAAAATTTTTCCTTTAGAGAAGTAAAGCTATTGCACATTACTACTTGTAGCTCACATGCATGAATTAAGTATATATTCTATGTTAGTAGATTACTTTAATGGCAGCAGTAAAACCACATGAAACATCAGGTATATTTTACGTATAGTAATAGTTCTATGAAGGGGCAAAGTAAGAGGGATGTCCACAGCATTAAAAGAAAAAAAAACAAAAATTCAGGCTCTCCTTCTAAAAGCAAAGGAGTTGAAAAATATGGTCAATCACTTTGCATTTCCTCTTCTTTCTTCCTTATATGTTCTTACTCCAGATATAGGAATGACTCACTCCTTTACTTCAAATTTTTCCTCATCTGTCGTTTCTAAGTGACAATCACCATGACCTTTATACTTAATATTGTAATTTTTCTCACTCCTTCCTCCCAGCCCAACTCTGCACTCCCTATTGGTATGCCCTGGTTGAATTTTCTCAATTAGTGCTTTTCACCATCTAACAAACTTTATTTTACTTATTTGCTTATATACTGTTCCCGGATACCTGCCACCCCAACCCCAGAAATATCAGTACCTTCATGATAGGTAATTGTTACCTGCGTTATGCCCCACGGTATTCCTAACACCTAGATAGTGCCTGCCTCATAATACTCACTTGATAAATGGTTGAATAAGTCAATGAATCAAAACTGGCACAGATAAGTGTACAATCTATATTATAAGACATAGTATATAAGTATAAATATATACTTATATAAGAGAATATAAGAGAAGCCAATCCTGACTCTTTTTAATTGTTACATTTAAAAGAAAGAAAATAAACATTAAAAAAAAAAAAAAACATATCTTCTCTCCCTTCTCTGCCACCCTATGTTCCTTTCCAAGACAATTTCCTACCCATAAGCAACAGGTATTCACTCTTATTTATTTTTAAAGGATTTCTAGTTTAACCAAAATTCTGTGATAATAGGTCTACAGTCACAATATCAGGCTTCATACAGGTGACTGGTCTCTGAGGTCCAAGAGGGATCTTTTTGGTATAGAGCATGTTTCTCAACCTTGGCACTAGGAATATTTTATGCCATATAATAACAGATCCTTCTTACAGGAGGCTAGACTGTTTAGGATGTTTACCAGTATCCCTATTTTTGCACACTAGAATGTGAATAGCAACTCTCTCTAGCAGTTGTGATAATCTAAAACGTCTTCAGACATTGCCAAATATTCCCCGGTAGACAAAATGACCTTGGGTTGAGAATCACTGGCATAGTGAAAATAATTCTAAATTTGGAGTTAGAAATATGTTAGAGACCCAGCTTTGACCTTGGAAAACCCATACTGTTTTCAACGGTAATTATGCAGTTACACTATCTCCTTTGTATGGCTACTGAATCTGTTAGCACTAATATGTATAAATTTATTTAGAGAGTAGATGGGCTCTAAATATCAGTTATGAACATAAACAGTATAGCATAATGGATAAAAGTACATGATTTTAAAATATGTATCTATTTTTTCTTAAAGAAATGCATATAGATGATAAAAATTAGAACAGTCTGTATAGGCTTTTTGAACCTAGATATATCAATTAAAATATACTCTGGATAATAGTTCAACTCAACATATAGATTTGCCTTATTTTGAATAGCTGCCTAGTATTTCACTGTACAAATATTCAATTATTCATTTGGTGAGTCCTTTATAATAGACATATAGGTTCCCCCCTGGACTTTTCTAAATACAAGTACCACTTCACAGGATATTCTTATATACGAGTACATCTCAGTACATATACATCTCAGTGTAACTATATCTGCAGATCAAATTCCAGAAGAAACACAAGCTTCAAAGTCTATGAATCATGGATTGGAGATCTTGCTACACTGCTGATTGACTATGTAACCCTGAGCAATTAACTTAGGATAGCTGACCCTAAACTGGGACCTCGAATAACCAGTGTTAATAGTACCTCACTCGGCGGATTGTTGTGAGAATTGCATAAGTTAAGATTTGTAAATTAAATATTAGAACGTTTTATTTATTTAGACAATCAATTATTAAAGAAACTTTAAGAGCCTAAAATTTCCAAACACTGCTTTTTTTGTCTTTTGTTTTGGAACTCTTGCACTTGTGTGTGTTTATCGGTATATTTTTCTTCTTCTTCCATTAATCTGTTTAGTGCCTTTGAGAAAAAAATAATCTAATAACTCTCCTTTTCTTGCATATCTATATACATATGTATATACAATATATGCCAAAGATAATTGATTATATTTTACACATTTATCTCGTTATTAATTTTCTTCCCTTTTTAGTTCAAACTCTTATATTTCAAATTATTGTATTTTAATGTTTATTACACAGTCCTCCTATGGTATCCATGTGGTGATTGGATCCAGGATGCTCACAAGGATATTAAAATGAGCTGATGCACAAGTCCCTTATATAAAATGGTGTAGTATTTGTATATAACCTATATTTGCATATAGGCTAGAGAAGGGTATGCCTACACATCACTTAATTTGTGTGGGTTTAATATAGCACTTAGCGTGTGGCAAATTCAAATTTTGCTTTTTGGAACTGTCTCTCTCTCTTTTTTTGTTTTTTTTTTTTTTTTTTTTTTTTTTTTTTTTTTTTTTTTTTTTTTTTTTATCTGCGGTTGACAGAATCTGTGGATGCGAAACCCAGGAATATGAGGGCTGATTGTGTTTAACATCTACAGTGTATTTATGGCTGTGATCATTCTACATAAACATATTCCTGCTGTGAAACTATATTTTGAATTCTATGGCAAATATTTTTGTATGCAGATGGTCATTCTTTTACTTATCCATACATTCTACTATCACTTATTGAAATGTAATCAGTGTAAAACACCTTGCTGTATGTCATGAATGACACATATATGAATAAAATGTGATCCCAAATTATGGAGAAGTGAGATATATTTACACATTAGAGAAAACAAAATGTATTCCACTATATTATGAAGATACAATGGAGCTCAGAGGAGGGAAAAATCTCAAATCACACTGAGGTAAAGTTGAAGCAGGCCTTGAAGGGTGGTATTTCACCTATTAGGGCATTTCACTTATTAGGTATTTCACCTAATATGGAAAGCAGTCAAGGAACAAGGAACAGCAAGACAAATAGAAATAAGTGGGAATAATCAGATAGAGGGGAACAGGTTACTTGGATGTATTGCACCTGACTGACTGAAATAGGGGTAGAGGAGGCGCAAACGAAAAGTAGAGTTATGACAGAAAAGGCTTTTCCTAATAGTGAAAACTGAGCTGGACTCAGGATCTCTGAGCTTGAGTCTCAGAGGACTAGGTTTTCACAGATCTTATTGACTCTAAGTTTCTTTACCTGTAAGGTGGGACTAATAATGCTTTGGGTTTTAACGAATATTGACCCTAAGTTTCATTTTCTATAAGATGAATCTAGGAATGCTGTGACAAACAACATTTGATGAATGAAAAGGAGGTGAAAAAAATGAGTATTTTAGAGTAAGTTGTGAGTGCTTATTTCAGCTCTGAAATATCATGGCTAAGTAGGGATTGCCACAGCAGGTCAGCACATAGCAGGTCTTGATAGTTTGGAGACCGGACCTATGGAGTGAAAAGAAGGTAATGGGCTGTTGCAGTAGTCCATACAAAAAAGTTAAGGATCAAATGTATGGTGATGGAAGGGGAGCTGACTCTGGGTGGTGAACACACAATGTGATTTATGGATGATGTGATACAGAATTGCACACCTGAAATCTATGTAATTTTACTAACAATTGTCACCCCAATAAATTAAAAATAAATTAAAAAAAAAAAACTTAAACAAACAAAAAAAAAAGTTAAGCATCTAACTAAACTGGTGAAAGGAAAGCAGAACAAACAACAATAAATCAAAGGGGAGAACTATCAGATATAAAAGAAAAAACTGGCAATCCAAAGAACTGAAACTCAGTTTCAGGCTCTTTTTACAATCAAAGAAGATAAATATTTAGTAAGCTTTGATTTAACAACAAAAAACCTACACTTGACAATATAACTGCACATGAACTTCATGTCTTTAGCATGCATTCTATTTTAATCCAAGCCAGCTTTGTTCAGCCTGGTAGATCTGCAACTCCTTTGCATTCTTTCCCCCAGATCCTCCTGCCTGTACACATACCTTTGTCCACTCCTTTTCATCATTAAGCCCTTAGGACATTAGGTACTGGTCAGCATCAGACTCACTTAATAATAAATCTTCAGTTCTATCAACCATGACCAAGATACAATAACCAAATCGCAAACTGGACTAAAGTTTTAGTCAAAGATAATATCTTGGCATCAGTTATGTTCCAGCTCCAGACTCATGAAAGCAGAAAGAATCAATGGACCTTATCCCCTGGAAGCCCAACAGAACCATGCCGTGACTGACACCAGGATGGGAAGCCATGATCCACTGCTCCCTGCCTTAGGCCCGACCAATCTGCAGAGCCCACAACCCCAACTCCCATAGTAACCAAGACTAATGATTCTTCCTTTATATAACCTAGCTACTAGACACCGTTGGAAAGTCAGGTGTTTGAGAGCATTGGCTTACCTGTGTCTCTGGGCTTGGTGTCAACCCTTAAATAAACCTTTACTTTCTTTGCTGCAAGGTACTGTTTGTGTCTTTTTTATTTCTATTTATTTATTGATTTTGGCCTGGATGCATGCAGGCAAGCAGACTCTTTGAGTCGATGGTAATAATAACATGTAAAGTAGACTTGCATTGTACAAAACAGAGGAACTGTTTCCTTAAGGTGGACTGCTGAAGTTAAGAACTTCTAAGTTGTCAGGCTCTCTGCCTGTCATAAAACAAGCATATAGGATCCTTTCAGACTAGATTGCAGAGTAAATCTGCAAGTGCTCTAAGAATCTTAACAAGACTAAATGCAGGAGGCTCATACCCTGTCACTTGTTATCATTCATAATGTTTCATAGATGCCATGACAACTTGTCATAATAATTTATCTTAGGAAGTAGAAGAAGAGGGCTTTTATGATTTCTGCATGTCAGTTATACCGGGTTGCTTATTGCACACATATTTTTCAAATCTGTATCATTATTGATAAGTATATTATATATCTGAGGATCCATAACAAGTATACAAGTTAAGTTTTAGATGTTTTTATTTTTTTAATAAATCCTAACTTCAGTCATGAAATCATATTTTGCTGTAAAGAATACATACACAAATGAAGAAAAGTATATCATTGAGAAATTAGTTGAGAGAGCTTAAGTGTTACTAGAGATAAACAATAATTTTTTGCCGTTCGAGTTTCTTTCAGTCAGCAGAGAGACTAGACAATTATAAGTGCTTTGTTGTAGAAACTCTAGTGGTAACATTAGGAACATTTAATGCCCAAAAATATTAACACTATATTCATTCTTAAGCAATTAATATTGCCTCCTCTGCATTTCTGATGGTTCTGGAAGCATTTTAGCCTGACAGTTCTGGCTTTCCCATGGCAAATTATCCATACACTGGAAATCTCCATAGCAGCTATTATGATTTCAAATTTGTGAAATGAGCCTATGAAAAGTAATGAACAAATGTCCTTACGGTTTACCTTTGTTAAAGCTTTTCAAGGGTGTTCTAAAAGGTAAACAATAATCCTATTAACAATGATTTAAAACAAATATGTGCATAACCAAATCAAAAGAAGCCAACTTTTTGTTCATTCTAGGGCTGAGTTTGTCAATGATAGGAGA
Organism: Rhinolophus ferrumequinum; assembly: GCF_004115265.2. Taxonomy (NCBI): domain Eukaryota; kingdom Metazoa; phylum Chordata; class Mammalia; order Chiroptera; family Rhinolophidae; genus Rhinolophus; species Rhinolophus ferrumequinum. The sequence goes on along the minus strand of NC_046291.1, from coordinate 78,135,755 downwards.
CAAAAAATGCACAAAGAGCATGTCTTTTTTTCCTCCACGATGGATTCTAATAGTCGCCAAAATTCAATAACCTTCTAACATTTACATATTAAGCCTATTCTGGAAAATGGCCACTTGAAACAGATCAATAGCATATTTAAACTACAATTAGTAACACAGAAAATTTCAACTGAGAGTGCTTAATCATTCATAGAAAGTGCATAATTAAAGAATATTTTTGCCTTTACCTATGACTCAAAGTTTCTTTTATTTTTAAAAGAAGTTAGCCAAATTTTGCAAGTCATTCTGATTGCATGGATGTTGGAGATAGCTACTTCGATATTTACCAAAAGTACCAACTTATTCTTAAGACAAGTATTTAAGCAAATCTATTTGTAAACATCCACCAAATTCTCAACTAAAAGTCAAAATTGAATAATTTTGCCTAACTTCTAAAACATATTATTGTGAATTCTGATTAGCATAATTTCACAAGTGAACTTTATTTTTATTCATACTTTTTGTTTCTCCTTTGTTGCGTCAACTTAGATAACGGTTATTTTAAACTATTTCCTACACCCTTGGATCAACCCATTAGTGATAAAATCTTGAAAGGTTTTTAGGACATTGTAACTCATATGGTCAAGGCTCATATTTTTGAAAAATAGAATATTAAGGGCTAGAGTTCAGTAATTCTCCCAGATCCACAGTTGGTTAGTGGATAGCAGGAATCTACCAGGTCTGACAATTAAGTTTGCCAACTTGTTACAACGATGTTGCTAACTCTTTTTGATATCATAGGATTATTCATTGTGAATTTATACCAACCGGAGAAACAGTTAATCAAGTTTACTGTTTGGAAGTGCTGAAAAGGCTGTGTGAAAAAGTTAGACAACCTGAACTTTTTGCCAATAATTCATGGCTCTTGCATCATGACAATGCATCAGCTCAGACAGCACTGTCCTTGAGGGAGCTGTTAGCCAGTAAACAAATAACTGTACTGGAACACCCTCCCTACTCACCTGATCTGGCCCCCAGTGACTTCTTTCTTTACCCAAAGAAAAAAGGAAATATTGAAAGGCAGACTTTTTGATGACATTCAGGACATCTAGGGTAATATGACGACAGCTCTGATGGCCATTCTAGAAAGAGTTCCAAAATTGCTTTCAAGGATGGACTAGGCACTGGCATCTGCATAGTTTCCCAAGGGGAGTACTTGGAAGATGACTGTAGTGATTCAGCAATGAGGTATGGAGCACTTTTTCTAGGATGAGTTTGAGAATGTAATTGTCAGAACTAGTTGTGTGTGTACATGTGTGTATACATATATACACATACATATACACACACATGTGTGTGTCTGTGTGTGTGTGTGTACGTATCCATTGACATTCAAGAATAACATGTCATGTTAACTTTGGAACACCTATCTACAAATATGAAAAATATAATTTCCAAAGATCATATAGTACCATAAAACAACAATAAAAAAGTAGATGCACAATTGAATTTCAATGAGAGTAACTGTGTATGCAGTGGATTAGCAGAAAACAATGAATAAATAGCTCATAAGGTGTAAGTGTAGTGTAGAGGTTTAAATTCAAACTCAAAACCCTTGTACTTCCCAGGACACAAACTCCTGCTCTAGCAAAACTTGACAAGTTACTGCATGACACATTTTAAAGGACTATACCATGACCACCTGTGATTAAATAAGATGATCACTAAATCCTTAAATGCCAAACATTTTCTATATAGTCATACAGACTTCTTCAAGGTTGCTTGAATGATCCCCATATCCTTACTTCTATTTTAAATCTACAGTCCAGTTGCCCCCGGTCTTTCCTGCCCCAGTACAAAATACAGATAAGTCATCATCCTGCTAGTTCCTGAATTCCATCTTAATTTTCTCCAACTACCAATAAACCTATTTCTGCCAGTATATTTGTTTTATTTGTAGATTTTCTCTCAGCTCCATAAATTGATTTTTCTAACTCGCTCTTCAATATGAACACAATATATGCAATCTGCTCTCAACCGGCAGCTGCTGACAGTGAAAAGAAACAGTGTGTTAAATATAACACATAAATAACCCACAAGCTCTAATTTTAGTCAATAGTTTTAACCTCCTCCTTCTCACAAAGACACTTAAAATTGAATGGCAACTTGATTATCTTGTGTTTATCTCACTGTCTCCTGCAGGTATTAATGATCAGGAAAATACCAAAGTTATGAGGAAAAGATGAATAAAAACAAACAAAATAACTATAATTGAAAACTAAGCAATCGATAGTTAAACGTAACATAGCTACCCACACACTATTTTATAGCACAAACCACCTAAAAATCATGTAAGAAAATGTTTTAGAGTATCATTATTTCATGAACTGAAGCATAGTTATGAAATAATAGTCCCTTAAAAAGAATTGTTAAATATTGAAAAAAATATCTAAGAAGAATAGGTAGTGGACGTATTTTTGAGCTATTACCTATTCTGTTGGAAAGCAGAAACTATATTTTTGTTAGGTCTTACAATTAGGAAAAAGATACAAAAAACTGACAAGGTTACTTTTTTTTTTTTAATTAGGAAGAATTCGATGTTCAAAGTTACAGTCTAGTCAGTTTACATCTAGTAACTGGAAAGATATCTTAGTGTGGGCTGCTGTGACAGGGATACCATAGATTGGGTGGCTTAAACAACAGAAAGTTATTTCACACAGTTCTGGAGACTGGAAGTCCAAGATTAGGATGCCAGCACTTTCTTGTTATATCCTTATATGGCAGAGAGAGAGCCTAACTTGCTGGTGTCATCCAGCAAGTTAGAAGGACATTAATCCATGGGGGTTCTATAGTCATGATCTAATTACCTCCTAAGGCCTCACCTTCAAAAACCATCATATTAGGGTTTCAGCATATGATTTGGGAGAACACAAACATTCTGTCCTTAGCAAAAGGTGTTAAGATTCTTCATCAAACAGTCATTGTATACAATGCATAGTCAGTTTTGATAAAATGAACTTAATTCCTTGACTTACTAGAGAAAAGGTAAAACACAGACAATACTGTATTGGAACTTAAAAGATGCCTGACTAGGTAAATTAACAGAATCACTTGAAAATATTTATTTTGATATAAATACATACACACACACACACACACACACACGTGTGTGTGTGTGTATGAAAATGTTTTAGAGTATCATGATTTCATGATATTCTATTACCTATTCTATTTGAAAGCAGAAACTATATTTTTGTTAGCTCTTACAGTTAGGAAAAAAAAACAATTGACAAGGTCACTTTTTTTTTTAATTAGGAAGAATTCAATGTGTGTGTGTGTGTGTGTGTGTGTGTGTGTATTTTTTGAAAACAAAGCATTTAAAAACATAACATAAAAACTGAAAAATAAATGAACAACTAATGCAGTTCTTGTTTGTTCATATGGCATTTCTTTATTCTTCCCTCCATCACTGGACTTCAGTTTTTCATTCAGAAGTCACTATCTTAGTAAGACTCTCCTTGGCCACTCAATTTAAAATCTAAAATTTCATTTCTACCCTATATCCCTGCTTCATGTACTCCCTTATCTTTTTTCACTGTGTTGCCTTTTTTTCTGACCTTAGCAGTTATCACTCCATATATTTTTAATTTATCTCCCTTATTGTTTGTTTCCCTTGCTTCTCTGAAAGCTTAATGATGTCACCACCATGCATAGCAGCAACTGGCATATAGTGAGTACTAATAAATATTTGTTGAATGAATGAATGGAGTGAGGTTTTCATTGCTGTAAAGGTGTAAGCTCTACATGTAGAAGCTACATCTCTGTCAATAGTTGAACCTCACATTTGTACATTCTTTCTCTGTATATACCTCAGGCAGAATACAAGGCCCGGTCAATTAGAACCAGAACATTTTGGTGGGGAATTTTATGCCCTGTCCTCTGGGAGAAAGACCCTATCTCCTCTGCAAGGCATGCCAGCTCTGCCACGTGATTATTATTGTTTTTTTAATCAAATCCCTCTAATGGTATAGCTAGGCGTTAGCTTCTCTACCTCCACAATATTCTTTCAATAATTCAACGTTGCCAGGATAAATGGTGATCAAACCATAGGTGGCAACTAACTGGTATCCTCTGTGCTGGATAAAGCACACAGAGGATTGTTTTCTTCGTTTGTTTATTTGTGTTTGCTTAGCTTGTATAATGCTCCTCGTCACAGTTAGCCTATAAAATATTTTACAGTCTGCATGGTATATTTTCTAATATGATTACTTGCTCATATTTAAAAATTGTGAGATTTTAAATAAAAATCTGGGTTTCTTGCTTCTCTTGTGAAAAAGAAAGAATCTGGTACGACGGAAATGAAAGATCTGGTACGACTGGTTAATATTCCTTCTGACAAAAATAAGTGGTGCTGAGAGCATTCAACTTCTGATGGGACAAGAGCTCTCTCCAGTGGTATCGCAGTTCCTGCCACTCCCAAGAGAGTCTAGAAACTGAAGCCTAGACTCAGTTGTTACGTACAATCATTTGGAAGCTACTGGTTTTTATTATACCTGACACACTTTACCTTTCATAACCTGCCTGATTAAATAAGTATTTGCATTTTTATATCTCTTCACAAATGAATGAGTACTCTGTGAATGAGATTACATAGGAACTATTTATCTATTACTATGTGACAAATTACCCCGAAAACTTAGCCTCTTAAAACAATAAACATTTATTGTCTCACATAGTTTCTGGAAGTCAGAGATTTGGGGGAAGCTATGCAGGTCATTCTGCTTTGGAGCCTCTCGGATGTTGCTGCAAATGGTTGGCTTGGGATGAAGTCACGTGAAATCCTAACTAGAGCTGCAGGTTTTGCTTTTGAGATCACACACTCACAGGGATGATAGCTGAAGGTATCAGTCCCTTGCTACCTGGACTTCTCCTTTGGGATGCTTGGGTGACCTCATAATATTTTAGCTGGCTTTACCCAGATGAGTAGTCCAAGAGACAGGAGAAGGAGGAAGGCTCATGCTTTTTATGGGCTCATCTCCAAAGTCATATATTATCACATCTGCTTGATGTGATAATTAGAAGTGAGTCACTAGGTCCAGTCCATATTCTAGGGGAGGGAAATCAAAATCTACTTCCTGAAAAAAGTTTGTGAAATTCAGATGCAGTAACCTTGGTCTTGGGGTCTTGGACTTGGTTGAATCATCAAATACTTGCTTTATTTTAATCTAGGTATTATCAAATCCCTTCTGCTTTATGTAATTTTAATATTTCAAAGTTCTTTACAGTTTATGTATATTATCCCAGGTAATATATAACTGGGAATAATAATATAACTGGGAACCCAAAGTGGTTACAATTTACAATCTTTGAGATTTACAAATGTATAAACAGTTTCCAAATAAATGTTTGACTCAGTTTTAGGAAAATTACTCTTAAATTTTAGTGACACCCCAACTTTCAGTGAATTATCATCACCTAGGTAATCTCTCTGAGGAGTTGACATACACTACTAAATAACTGGTTAATTCATAGCACAATTATTTGTGTCCTGAATGTGCAATTTCAGTATCACTGTAGGCAGCTTTTTCCTTAAACATTTGTAACTGTATTTGTCAGTAATACCCTGGATAGTAGTAAGGTTTTTCTGTTTTACTTTTTTATAGTCTTTTTTATATGACTATAATATTCAGCCTCAGCAGGAAGCAGGTCATTACCCTTGATTCCATCCCCAAAGAAAAATTGTTGAGAGCTTCTGAAAGAAGAAGGGAGGATCGGAACAAAAGGGCAAGTTCAGAGCTAAGCTAGGAAACCTTATAAAGTAGATGTTGCCTCCTTGCTTGTCTGTGGAGTTGTCATTCAAATTTTCACCCCTTAAACTGTTAAATGTATTTTGACATATCCAGTTAATATATTGATAGTAGAGTCATTCATAGGTTTTATTATATTTATTTTTATCTTTCAGGATTAATCAAATTATGGTGACAAGTGGTACACATCTATAGTCATTCACTTGGCAAAATTATTAAAATTAACCCAAGATTTTGTTCCCATGCAGCACTAATGCTATATCTGATTCACAGTGCTAACACAATATAGGCATTATGATTTCACCCAAAGTTTCTCTCTTATATTTTATCTGGAACAAACTGACTTATTTATTTATTTATTTATTTTCTCATAGGAACTACTGCTCCATTTTTTGAGCCTGGGTTCATAGCATTGAGTTCTGTGAGTTTAGTATTAACTTCCTACTTATGCCGGGATCATGTTAGCAATCATGTTAGCAGAAATAAACCTTTCTAAAGCCTTATGTTTTTCTATGAGACAATTATTTTTAGTACACACACACACACACACACACACAATTATTTTTCACTAAAAAGTCAATGATGTTCCCTAAAATGTTATGACAGATTTTTAACAAGTTTCCTCTAATTTACTGGGTTCATTGGTCATGTCATTTGCTACTTTGGGTTGATTTCATAAAATAAATTGGAATTCAGGTTTTGAAAACAAAATGTGAGTAGTGATTTGGGGATTGTTGCGGCTTACCTAACTAAACACTTTCAAAATTTAAACTTTATTTTCGTTCAAGTGATTTAAAATATATACAAATACACATAAAATAAACTTTTCTTGTTAATTTGGCAAGGTTGAGTATTACGAAATAATCTTTTTGTTTGTTTGTTTTCTTATTGCCTTATAAGACAATTGTAAATAAATCCCTGCTCTAAAATAACCTACTTGTAAGGAACAAGCCTTTAAAGCTATCTATACAGACATATCTCCTGAACACACACAATGAGAAGAATGGAAAGACAATGCTCTACAAACAACACATGAATTGTCCAAAGGATAGAAAGAAAATTGGAAAAAAAATAAACACAAATTTTTTTTTACAAGTTTAAATTCCTCATCTGAATAAAAACTATTTAAAACAACAAACAAAAAACTTGTAACAACAATGTTGCTAACCTTTTTTGATATCAGAGGTATTATTCATTATGAATTTGTACCTACTGGACAAACAGTTAACCAAGTTTATTATTTGGAAGTGCTGAAAAGGCTGTGTGAAAAAGTTAGGCCTGAACTTTTCGCCAACAATTCATGGTTCTTGGGTTACCACAATGCTCCAGCTCACACGGCACTGTCTGTGAGAGAGTTTTTAGCCAGTAAACAAATAACTGTATTGGAAGACCCTCCCTACTACTCACGTGATGTGGTCCCCAATGACTTCTTTCTTTACCAGAAGATAAAGGAACTATTGAAAGGAAGACATTTTGACAAGATTCAGGATATCAAGGGTAATAGGATGACAGCTCTGATGGCCATTCCAGAAAAAAGTTCCAAAATTGCTCTGAAGGGTGGACTGGGGGCTGGTGTTGGTGCATAGCTTCCCAAGGGGAGTACTTCGAAGTGTCTGTAGTGATATTCAGCAATGAGGCATGTAGCACTTTTTCTAGGATGAGTTCACGAACTTCATTGTCTGACCTTGTATAAATGCATTTTTGAAAAAATTGTGTTTTATACAGACATCAAAGACGGAGTTTCATATCACTTAATTCAATCCTCAAAACATTCTCTAATTTTACCAAGTTGGGCATTGTCAGGTGTCTAACATGATACTGATTCAGGTTTCTTAGTGGCTTTGTTTTCCTGCAGTGTTATTCCTAATTTTCTATCTTCCTTCTATCACTTTCACCATTTTTTTTCTAATTGTTTCTTATTAGTAGTGTTTTATTTTTTGTTTGTTGTTTTAAATAGTTTTTATTCAGATGAGGAATTTAAACTTGTAAAAAAAATTTGTGTTTATTTTTTTTTCAATTTTCTTTCTATCCTTTGGACAATTCATGTGTTGTTTGTAGAGCATTGTCTTTCCATTCTTCTCATTGTGTGTGTTCAGTAGATATGTCTGTATAGATAGCTTTAAAGGCTTGTTCCTTACAAGTAGGTTATTTTAGAGCAGGGATTTATTTACAATTGTCTTATAAGGCAATATAAGAAAACAAACAAACAAAAAGATTATTTCGTAATACTCAACCTTGCCAAATTAACAAGAAAAGTTTATTTTATGTGTATTTGTATATATTTTAAATCACTTGAACGAAAATAAAGTTTAAATTTTGAAAGTGTTTAGTTAGGTAAGCCGCAACAATCCCCAAATCACTATTGTGAGAATCGCAAGGTAATGTATATGAGGTCGAACAAGTTTTTTTTGCGATTCTCACAAGTTTGTGATATAGGCAAATATACTTAATATCTGTATTTCTCAGCTATAGAAAGTGAAATAGAGACAAACTTAGCACTTAGTGATTGGTTGAAACAATCTCCTTTTTTCTCTCCCTCACAGAAATGTATGTTTTTGTGAGACTATTGTCCACATTTATATTAATATTTCAAAGTCAGGCATAGTATGTCTACAAATAAAAGATTCTAAATGCATGTTAAACTAAATTTAATTTAATTTTTTTCTTATATCCTGGACTCATCCTGTTTTAAATAATAATTTGCAATATCTCAACCTCATTTACTTTAATCATATATTTTTAACCTAATTGGAATCAAAGAAGATAAAAACATAGTTTTTGTCTAGAAAATGAATTTTCAAATCTTTCTCAATTAATGACTATTGTTTTATAAATTTCATATACTCATAAACAGTCATTAACAAAAATAATACCACAAAACTCACATTAAATCTGGGAAATGGTGAAAAAGCTGAAAGACTGTAGGATATTGAATTAAAAGACCTAATTCATTACCTATATAAACTGTCAAAATATATTCAAATTGACTTTTCATGAACAGTATAACTTTTTATAATGTATCTTGAATACCTCATGATATACGGAATTGTAAATATGAAATCAGTTTCCTGATTCCCTGTAACCAAATATAACTACTCAGATTCTGTGTGGAATATCTAATCCTTATGCTGTGACTGATCATGAACTTCATCGCAGAGCCAGCCATTCACGAAATAAAGATTCAGCAATCCTCACCAAGCCATGTTTCCTTATGATATCTACTCTAACATCTTTTTAAGCTCAAACTATCTTTTAAAATTAAAATACGCAATTGAAAAATCAGCTTCTAATAACAATACAGTAAAAGTTGATTATTTGTTCTATGGAAAGTCATACCTCCCTCTTTGCTTTCTAATTGTCTTACTTGCCTGGTACTTTGTTTTCCAGAAGATTGAAGGAAAGGAATAAAAAGTGGCTCAATTCAGTAAAATTCCCCTTCCGAAATACAGGCATACCCCATTTTATTCTGCTTTGCTTTATTGCACTTCACAGATAACTATGTTTTTACAAATTGAAGGTTTGTGGCACCCTGAATCTAACAAGTCTATCAAATTCATTTTTTCAAACAGCATTTGCTCACTTCATGTTTCTGCATCACATTTCAGTAATTCTCAAAATATTTCAAACTTTTTCACTATTATTTATTTCTTATGGTATAATTGTTTTGAGAAATTAGGAAATGTGTCCGTGTAAGACTGAACTTAATCGATAAATGTTGCATGTGTTCTGACAGCTCCACTCACAGGCCCTTTCCCCGTCTCTCTCCCTCTCCTCAGGCCTCCCTGTTCCCTGAGACACAACATTATTGAAATTAAGCCACTTAATAATGCTACAATGGCCTCAAAGTTTTCAAGTGAAAGGAAGAGTCAAACATCTTCAACTTTAAATCAAAAGCTAGAAATGACTAAGCTTAGTCACAAAGAGATGTTAAAAGCCAAGACATCCAAAAGTGCCACATCTTGCACCAAACAGTTAGCCAAGTTGAGAATGAAAAGGAAATCTTCTTGCAGAAAATTTGAAGTGCTACTCCTTTAGTGAACATACAAATGATAAGAAAGTGAAACAGCCTTATCGCTGAATCTATTGCTAGTGATGAAGATGCTGTGAAGACTGTCGAAATGATAACAGAGGACTTGGAATATTATATAAATATTGTTGATAAAGCAGTGGCAGGGTTTGAGAGGATTGACTCCAATTTTGAATAAAGCTCTAATGTGGGTGGAGTGCTATCAAACAGCATCACATACTACAGAGATATCACTTGTGACAGGAAGAGTCAATTGATGTGGCAAAATTCATTGTAGTCTCATTTTACAAAATTGCCACAGTCACCCTAACCTTCAGCAACCTTATCAGCCAGCAGCTACCAACATCGAGGTGAGATCCTCCACCAGCAAAAAGATTATGACTGTTGAATGACAGTTACAGATGACAGATTTTTAGCAACAAAGCATTCTTTAATTATGGCATGCAATTGTTGTTTCAGCCATAATGCTATTAAACACTTAACAAACTACAGTATAGTATAAACATAACTTTTATACACACTGAGGAACCGAAAAATTAGTATGACTCTGTATTGCAATATTCACTTTATTGCAGTGGTCTGGAACAGAACCTGCAATGTCTCTGAGGTATGCTTGTATTGAAAAACAATTATTTGTGGGAGAATAATTTCCATCATTGGTCAATGAACCCTGTGGCCTTGTCTCTCCGATTATCTGAGTGTATCAAGCTATCCTTTATTAGCAGAGATAAGACAGATTTGTTATTGTGACAAAAACACAAGGCCCTCACACTTTAGAGCACTGCAGTAGAACACAGAAAATAATCATAAAATAAAACAAGTCACAGTAAGCCAAGAATCAATAACAGTAAAGTTAGTCCCTGATCTGGATAGTCTTACAAGTCTGTTTGTTAATGTTAAAAAAAAAAAAAGAATAAGAAAGAAACAACAACAAAAAAAAACTCATAGAGATGTGCAATTTAAATGTGCTTCTGGTATTAATGGAGCAGTACGTCTTCTCAGCTTTTAACAGGTCATAATTAATCAATCCCCAATCAATACGAAGAATCCTAGCTATAGAACCATTTCACTTACCCATGATGGTTAGGGCTGTAGCTTTTGTTAATTCTTCTTTCATTGACTCTATTACTTCTAAATTACCGCCATCTAGGTTGCATCTATTTATGGTTCCATTTCCCGAACTGATCCAATAAAGCTTGTTTTCCACATAGTCTATCGATAGACCTGCAATTAAATTATACATCTTAAACATAACAGTGCCACTTAAACTGTAATATTCACCTTGTACTGGATTTGAAGGGGGAAATGTATGTTGCAAACTCAGATTTTTGTCTTAAAAAATAAGGTCAAGCTAATGGGAAATACACATAGGCTGTTTTAACTCTCTGTGAAATAATATACTTTTATAGGCACTTAATAGGAATATCTGTTGATTATCACAACAATCTTGTGACACTGAGTTCCATTTTATGGATAAGGAAAATAATACCTAGAATAGTTAAGAAACAAATCCTTAAATATAATAGTAAGTGGACATTCCGGAAATTTTTAAAAAGTTTCTATTTCCAGATTGAGTATCTGCCCTCTTATTACACCATTTGGCCTCAGAAAGTCTGAATATGTTATATTAAATTGGGATACTAATTTAACTGATGAAATTTATAATATCTCCTTTACTTTCAGTAAAATTTACTTTGGGCAGTTACAGATCTATATCAGAGGTTTCAACTCTTTTCAAGTAAATTTAAAGGTAGAAGAATTTCAACAATTAGTAATTTCATTGATATATGGAAGTGAATTGGGCTCATTTAGGGGCTACCATAGAGAGATAAATCATTCAACAAGCAAGTGAACTAAGCCAATGGCATAGTGTGTCCCTGTAGGTTAGTTTTGTTGTATTTTATGGACAGTTTCACATATTAGAGTGATGTTTATGGTTCTCAGAATTCTCAGTACATGTACATATTGATTGCCAAGGGCTCTTAGTACATATCTAATTAACGAATTGCATGCTCAGTAGTCTCAGAGTCCATGTGGTAATAATAACTCTGGGGCTCCATGTTGGTTTTCTGTGATCCACAACTCCTTGTGAAAAAGGGTATGTGGAAACATATACACTCAGTCATCCAGTACCATACACTGTTTCTGAGATCTCTCTCAGAGAATGAAGTGAAAAAACCACAAAAAGTATCTCTCCTATTAAAAAAAAAAAAAGATCTAAGATGAAAAAAATAATAAAGGATGATAGAAAAGAAAGAAGACAGGGAAGGAGGGAGCAAGGGAGACAAGTCAATAGAATGACATGAGCTCAAGTCCATTGAGAAAGAATTAAACATAACCCAAATATTCTCAATTATAAATAGCCCCAGGCCGGAGAGAGGAAGTAATTTATCAAACTAGTTTTAATCAAGTAGAAATAACCAGCCTATAGAATATACCAGAGATTTATTGACTTATTGGTATGTTTTGCTACTTGAGTCTGGGAGGTTTACCAGGAAAACCACAGGGCATAAAATTAGACATTTCAAGGAGGAAGTTTTCAGGTTTTTTGTTTGTTTGTTTGTTTGTTTGTTTGTTTGTTTTTTGCAATAACCGCAGTGGGTGATAGCCTTTTATCACTATGGAAAAATAATCAAATGATTTAACTATTACAGTCATGTTCCATGGTGTAATATTTTCAGGGTGAAAGTCTATTCACCTTTCACTTCTTGTTTTCTTTTTTGTTGTTGTTTTGTTTGGTTTTTAATGAGAGAAAGTTGGTTATTCTACAGGGACTTCTTAAGCCATCTTCATGCATCTTTCTAGCATATATAAATTCTGATTTAGACCACTTAATTTCCCAAAGTGGTCTATTTTACCTTCTGCTTAGTTGACTATGTTAAAAGCACAAAATTCCACCTCTAATCAGCAATGAAGAATATCTTTACTACAGATTTATGGTACAAAATATAACCCCAAACTTTCTGTTGCCAAATTTTCATCAAGAACTGAATTAACAAATACATTTATGAATCATTCCCTTTAGGAACATTATCTGTCCCTCTAAGTATTCTAAATTCTATCTCTTAATCAAGCCAAATCATCAGAGAGCTATATGCATTTTCAGACCACTGTTTCTTTGCCCTCTCTGAATCTCTTGCTGAACTGAGGTTTGGAATTGTGCCTTTGGTTTAAATGAAGGATGCTACAATAAGTAGTCATAGGAAACACGCTGTTATACTTCCCAGGATATAGTATCTGAAAGCAGTACATCACAAAGCAACCTCTTTACACAAGGACCCATGGGAGAAATTTCTTTCAGGGCTCAGTGCCAGAAAAAGCTATATAGGGAAAATATAAAATTGTAACCGATCATATTTCTCTCTTTGCTTTGGCTCCAAAGAAACTGACGAGTCTGACTTGTTAGCCATCACTAGCAATTGTAAAGGAATTGCATTTACACTAGTGACTTTACTTCTGTCTTCAATAGACTACACTATTATTTTCCTTAACCTTGATTTCTTAAAATCAGTATTATTCTGCCCTTTCTTAGGAAATTAATTTATTTTTTGGAAGGAGAGAGTGAATTCACACTGAATGTGCCTAATTTCAAATTTATCCACAATGTCAAAACTTTCTCATCCACCGAACATCCTGCAGTTTCTAGAGTCTAACTTAGGCTGTGTAAAGCAGTTATCATAGAGAGCTGGGAAGTTAGAGAGTTTGGGTTACCCAGACTCTACTATGGAACATCTTTGTTTCTGGAGTGCAAGTGCATAGAGGGAAGGTGGTATGTCAGTGAGTTTTTTATCTTCAGTGCCTATCATGATGCTTAGAACTAAAAAGAAAATTTATAAACACTGAATGAATGAATGAATGAATGATTTAAATAATTTCACTATGAAAATTATAAGTTGTCTTCAAAGAGTTGTGCCTAGTAAAGTTAAATTATCCTCACGGCAGAATTATTTCAATATACTACTTATACCCAGTTACTATGGCGATAGGAAATAGATCTACTTGGTACAGCTTATACTTTTATATTAAGAGTGAATATTTTAGGATTAATAGTTTCAAGATTCACACACAAAAAGTATTTAAAGTTACTATATTAACCTATATTTGCATGTGATGCATGTCACCTAGCCACTTTAATATAGTATGTCTTCTCTCCTGGTACATACATCAGTTTCATCCCTGAATGTTCTTGAGTATGTTTATACCCAGGTTTACAAAAGAGAGTTGAAAATTTTTAAATCTTATTATGAATTCAAGAAATTGGAGATATATGTTTTAAATTCATAAATATAAGTATGTTTAGAAGTACATATTTATAAAGCTCATTAATATAAATATTTTGACATCCTAAGATTTTTCATTTTGTTATTATCATACACTTAGGTTTTAATAACCCTGAAGAATTAACTGGTATACATTTATGGGAATAATTTCTGAATCAGATTTCTGTAGCACTAGAGATGAATCACTAAAGCAGTACACTTAATAGTAGTTTTGATGAAACTGAAACTACTCAGTGATTTTAAAATGCTAATCAATAGCCATGAGAAAACATAAAATATGAGCATGATGGTAAACTTCCCTGAAACACATGCAAATAAATATAATTAATCTGTACTAGAAGGTCCTCAGAGAGGGTAACTGAGATTTTTTTAAATCTTCAAAAGGTCTGTAGGATTTGTCTGAAGAATATACACCTAGAAATATAGTTTTGTTTCTGTAAAACATGTTTATTTTTAAATCATCTGAAGCTGCTTATCAAAAGAAAAAACCTAGATTCAATGACATAATAGGTATATCAAAGGAAAAACTGTCATCATATAAATTGAAAAACCTTTATGAAAAGAAAAATCTACCTTTATCTATAGTTCCTATTATTACAAAAATGCAGTTAATCTATATGCTTTGATTCTAACACCTTTTTTCTTGAATTTAAGCCAAAGATTCCCCTTAATTTATTATTTTATTTGAAGATCTGATCAAAATAGGCCAGTTTATTTCCTAAGTGAGACAATGTAATTTGCCAAAATTATATAATGGCTCTCATAATAGAAATAATCCACACATTGATGTAAGAAACATATATTTTCAAAACAATATAATCTAAATATATTTTCCATGTAGTACTAAAAAAAATAAATCTATTAAGTTTTAAATGATGTTACAACTAAGACTGGAAAGTTTATTTTGTAAGTCTCATTTCATTTTCAAATGACTCAAAACTAACTCAGTGTACTACGCAATGTGGAATTAAAGCAAAAATGCAAATATATTGAAAAAAATCATTTTTTAAAATTAAGGCTTTCTAGATATAGTAACTTCCTAATATTTTTCCATCACTTATTAAATTTAACTTTAAAATTTTTATTTCTTGCTGTGCATTATAATTATCTAGGAAGTTATTAAAAATACTGATCCTGAACCCCACTCCCAGAAATTCTAATTTAATTGGTTTGAATTGGTCGTAGGCATAAGCATTTTTGTGTAAACTACAGATGATTTTAGAATACAATACTTAAGAAATTCCTTTCAAATGCTGAATATTTTTATAATCTTTCAAACTTGAATTTTTAATAAGTTCAACCAGGTCTTTTAAATCTTGCTGGAAAGTGTGTCATGATGGTGAGTTCTCCTGGAGACAGAGAAACATTAAGATGTAGATGGCAAAGAGGACATATCTGGATAGTCAAGTGTAGATGATTAACTTCAAGGCCAATAGATATGTGTAATAAATGACACTGAACTCTTCTAGATAATCTTTTTGTATTATTATCTTCAGACAATAGAAAGTAACTGTTGCTTCTGGAATTGTGAAAGTTGCAGAAACTGGCTACTGAAAACACACTGACAAACAATTATAATGCTTTGGATATTCCAAAATGCAGATCTTCTCAGAGTCTACTGGAAGAGGCTTAATTATATCTCAGGAGAATACTTAGGTTTTCTAAGTTAAAGAATAAACATGCTGAGGAAGCTGAAGAACTCTCCCTGCCCTATATAAGTGAACATAAAAATGTAAGATGCCATCCTTCAATCACTTGTCTATGTGTGTCTGGACTCATCTAATAGAAGGCTGGGTAGCCATCACCTGACTTCACACTCACTTCACCATTGTGATGTTGTAAGAATAAGAATAATTAACTCATATAATAGTATCTGGCCCATTTAGGAAGCACTCAGTTAATGTTAGCTATTTATTATTAGTATAGGTTTTTGGATTTCCCTTTCAAGCTAAAAACCTGCAATAAAATTTTCAACCATTTCTCTACTAATCCCTACAACTTTGAATTTGAGATAATGTAATAATGAGAGATACTCATATCGTGTACTTCATTCATAATTATAATATTTTCTCAATGATACAGGCACACCAAAATTAGATACTTTTGTTTCTGTGACAGCCAATAAAAGACATGCTTCAGTGTCAGAAAAAAAATATTTGCAATCTACATATCAAACAAAAGACTAGTATTAACAAAAAAATTCTCAAAACTCAGCAGTTAAAAAAAGTAAATTAGAACATAGAGGGAAAAAAAATGAACAGGTGTGTCACAGAAGAAGATATACAGATAGTAAATATGCACCTGAAAAAGTTCAACATCACAGAAAAATAAAAATTAAAATGGCAGTGGACATCCCTACAAACTTATAAGATTGTTTAAAATAAAAATAATGACAACACTAAATGTTAGCAAGCATGCAGGGGAAATTGGATCCCTGACACATTGCTGGTGGGAATGAAACACAGTCCAGCCACTCTAGAATACAGGTTGGCAGTTTCTTATAAAACTAAGCATACTGTTACCATAGGACACAGCAATTGCATTCTTGGTAATGTATCTCAGAGAAATGAAAACTTACATCCACAGTAAAAACCTGTACATAACGTTCATAGTAGAGTTATTTGTAGTGCTCAAGAACTGGAATGGTCCCATCCCTTCAACAGAAGAACGGTTAATTGTGGTACATATATTTCATGGCTTACTACTCAGCAATAAAAAGAAGAAAAAAAACTTTTGATACATGCAACAATTTCAATAACTCTTGAAGGATAAATGCTGAGAGAAAAAAGCCAATCCAAAATGTTATGTAATGTATGAATCCATTTATGTAACATTTTAAAATGATAAAATTGTACAAGTGGAAGACAGATGGCATGGAGAGGAAAGGGGGAAGGGTGAAAAGAGGTGAGGTATGTGTGATTATAAAAGGGCAATATGAGTATCATTTTACATGGGGATTATTCAGTATCTTGACTGTGGTAGTGTATACAGAATCCACACATGGTAAAATCATATAGACCTACATACACAAACATACAAAGGAGTACAAGTAAAACATGAAAGCTGACTAAGATTGGTGGAATGTATTAAGGTCAGTATCTGGGTTGTAATATTGTACTACGGTTTTACATAACGTTCCAATTGGGGATAATTGGATCAAATATACATAAGAACGCTCTGTATTAACTCTTATAACTGCATATGAATCTAAAATAATCTTAATAAAAATGTGAATTAAAAAGAAAAACATACCATTCAACAACTAGTTGAGTATGTAGAAGATCAGAATACACCACTCCAAAATATGCCAATTTGGTTTAAGGATTATTTTGAACCAAAGACAATTGAGAAATAGCAGATGCCAAATAAAAGCACTTTGTCTTCCCCCACTATTTGCCTAAAAGCAGGCTAGACTCTTAAACATGAGGAGCCTAAACTCTGATCAGCCCAGAAATGACACTGAGAGAAATCTACATAACAAATCTTACTAAATCTACCCTTATCTTCATTAGTTTCCTTCATATAATAACCTTCCCACAGTTTGTATCCCTCGGAACTCTAACTTACTTTTCCTTTGTATTGTCACTTCTGTACAAATTTTATTGTTCTTTGTTAAGATGCTACCGTGTTTCCCTGAAAATAAGACCTAGCCAGATCATCAGCTCTTTGCATGCTCAGACCAATGTGTCTTTTGGAGCAGAAATTAACATAAGACCGGGTCTTATATAAGACCGGGTTTTGTATTATATAAGACCAGACATTATATCATATAAGAGCTGGTCTAATATTATATTATATAAGACACAGTCTTATATTTTATAAAACCCAGTCTGATATGATATGATATGATATGATATGATATGATATGATATGATATGATGTCATATATATATTATATTATGTATATATATCATATTATATCATATGATATATATATCATATTGTATTATATCCGGTCTTATATTAAAATAAGACCGGGTCTTATATTAATTTTTGCTCCAAAAGATGCATTAGAACTGATTGTCCAGCTAGGTCTTATTTTCGGGGAAACACAGTAGTTCCTTGTTGCTTATAATATTAAGATACAATTTCAGCATCTCCTCCATTGTCTATCACATAGATCATTGTAGCTGGGTCAATTTGCCCTACATTTCATGTTCTTGATGATTGGCAAAAATCATGTGCCTTGTGAAAATAACACATGCAAAAACAGAGGAAAGACCAGGACAAGTGACAGGCTATTTTTTGAGAAGTGTTTTGTTCTAAAAGGTCATTTTTAAAGCTTTAATATCTATAATCTTATAATTTTTCAAAACTATATTCAATAGCTTGATAGGTAAAATAAAACAAAATATTTTAAAAGCACTGAATTGTGTCGTTTTAATATATATATTTTTAATTATAATTCCTGTCAATATGTTCAACAGTTACTTATGTTAGATTGTTTTTTTTCCTAGCCACATGGAAACATTCAGAGTTTTCAAGACATACCACATTATTTTGTGCCTACTATGCCTGTTTACCCTTCCTGCCAAGAATACCAAAAGCCCGTTCCTCTATCAGTTCCATAAAAACTGAAAAGTGTATTTATTCTTCAAGATCTAATTGAAATTTCAAAACATCACCAATTTGGTTACAACTCTTCTATTTTCCTTCCCCACAAAGAATGAGTTGCTTTCTCTATTTTGGTAGTGCCTGGTTATATTAACTGTATGGCATCTAGAAGCTAGTACTGACAAGCAACATTAAGTGTTCTATTTTTTAACTCTACTAAAAATCTCATCAAATGGTTTGTATCTTTCCATGTCTTCTTCCTTTATTAGACAATGACCATCATTATAATCGGTCCCAGTTTTAATTTTCAGGGTCTGGTACCTATAATATACAGTTCATAATTTTTTTTTAATAAACTTGTTTTTTACACTTAACATTTGAAAGAATGAGTACATGAATGATCAGATGAAACAGTGTAATAAATTTAAATTATTTGTGTGCAAATGCATGTGTAATTTTAATATTAGTTTGTCAATTCTTCTGGTCTTTTTTGTAACCTACTCTTACTTATTTTGGAGTGTGCAGCCTTATATATTGATTGTGCTTCATACATAAAAGTGACTATGATGAGTAATAGGTATGTATAAATAAAATAACTGCATTATCAAGCAAGAAAACATACTCAGGAATTTGTTTTACTCTTAGTTTTTTTCTTAATGATGTCCCTTGAGTTCTTTTGATGTGGTAAAAGTATTTATGAATGTTATCCATGAATAGATTTCAAAATCCACATTATAAAGAATATGGTTTGAAATGATTACATAATAAAAAAAATGCTTTGTAGGTTTCAAGTAGGTGTACGGGAAAGTTAAGTTAAAAACGATTTTTGGTTGAGATTACACTGAAAATAAAGGGAAAACATTAAAGAAATAAAATATGTAATACAGAAGATTCTTAAGACTAAACCATAACGGGTAATGCCTATTGACAGGTCAAGTTGCTTTCTGAGGCTTAAGGGATAAAATTCCTAGTATGTAAACATTTTAAACATGGAAATGGCTTTAAGTAGTAAATTAAAATCCTCTGTTATGCAAACTGCTTTAGCAATTAATGTATCCAAGACTGAGCAATAAATCTTAATTGAGGATATTTAGTTCAACAATGGATAACTGAAAGGTTGATTTGTATTTAACAGAAGCAAAGTTATTCAGCACAAATTGCCTGAAGGCTACAATTACTTAGTCTTCAGTGATACACACTCATAAAACTCCAAGTTGCAAGTTTTGATAAGATTATAACGCACTTCTATTTCAAGTATATCACACTTACGGATTTAACAGCAAACAAGCAAAGGGAATCCAGTGAATTAGAATACAAAAGTAATTTCACAAATAGGAAAGCCTCGAGTATCAGTGACATTGCAGTTTAAAACTAGCATTTGAAGATTCAGAAATAATTAATTGCGAGGCACAATTGGCACAGAGGTAAAATTGGGTCTTGTGCCCCCCTGGCTACTTAGAAAAGCTGACTGCTGTGTCGTATGTAATTGGGCCCACATTTCTCAGGAGTACTCAAGGTCTGGATTTTTCTTTCCCACTTTCCATGCTTGAAAGAGTACCAGTTTTATTCCCTGATCTCTGCTTGAGGTCAGGTAATTACTATATGAAATTAGCCTCTCTGGGCATGACATAATGGTTAGGTTTTATTATGGTTTTGGAAGCAGATAAACTTGGATTTGAATCCCAAATCAACCATTCATCACAGGCAACTACCTTCTTTAAACAAGCCTCAGTTTCTGAATCTACAAAAGAAGAATAAGAAAGCCTTCCAGAAATGATTACTGTGAGATGATTAATGCAAAACATTTTGCAAGTGCTTGACATATTCCAACTGCTTAAAAAGTAGTCACTATAATTACGTTACTTTTGTTGCAGTAATGATGGTCTTACTGTATCATATATCCCAGGCTAAGTGCATGCAAACACAAATGCCTGGCTTCATGGTGAGAATATATATAGGGTCCATAAAGGGTGACAGATAATGATTATTTTCAGTTGACACTTCCCTGCCTCCCCAGAGAGAATACTGTGTTTTCTCCTAACATACTGGAAAAAAATAATTTATAATCTGACAATATGCATGAGGGAAAAAATCAACTGAACATCAGTTCCTCCTTTCCTAATAATGTAAGTTTCTTCACGGACATGGTTTTAGGGAATGCAGTGGGCAGGAGCTTAAGCCACAGATTACCCAGACAGACTCATCATGAAAAACCAATCACAATAATTTCCTGCAGTGCTAAATATCAGTGAAATTCAATGTGTAAATAACACAGTAATAAACATCCCTAGGTATGTAAGTATTTCCTTGGTATGCTGACCCTGTATACCAACACAAACAGGTTTGTATTTATTTTGCTCACACTTGCATAGGTCCAGTCACAGTACTGGAAAGTTCCATTTTAGAAATCATCTCAAGGGAATAGTTCTAAAAGAATTTTATATAGTGGGATTATAACGACTTGCATTCTTGAGAGTATTTCAAAGATTCTTCTATGTTCAATGTTTCCTTACGAATCTTAACCTTGATGCTACACTAAGTAGCAGTTTAAATTTACATATAAAACCAAGAAACAATAGTTTGTCCCTTTATCTGTATCACAGCTCTAAACTCTCCATAAAGAGAGGAAAATATAACATCAAAAAAAAAAAAACAAATCATTTAAAAAACACAATAAAACAAAAGGCTTCGGTATTCTGTGTAAATTAGTAAACAATATAATTACTGACTATATTTTAAGAAAATGTTTCAAGCACACACTGTGCAATCATTATAATTTCAAAAATAGTTACTATGCAACAGTTATAAATCAGTGCCTATAATACTTTTGAAACCAGTGCCATCTTAACTGTTCCCAATCCCTCACAAATACATAATTTAAACTCACTGAATATAGACAGAAATTTTTTCCTATAGATTCATTCATATTAATATCTTTATAGTTTATAAATAAAAATCTCTCTAGCCTATTAGGATAAATTATAATTACCATATCCAGGTCAAAATGGATAAGAGGGTTACTCTAAAAATAATTTGGTTTCATCCTTATACCCTGTACCAAAAGGACTTGTCAATAAATAAATAACCTGACTGATACTATTTTTGCTGTTCTTCTTTTTATAAGAAATCTTTTTCATCAATCTCTAATGAAAGCCAAATGGCCACAGGATTAGATGGGGAAGAGAGGAGAAACAGCAAGAGAAACACATGGTAAAGCTAAGTTAGAAACCAAATATTTCCAACTTTTCCTCCCTAGGTAGACATTCATTTATTTATAAACAAGCCACTGAACATATATTTTGTACTCCATACTTTGAGAAAATGTTGCTATAAATATGGATATGAAAGTACGTTAATTTGTTTCCTACTCATCAGATACATTGAATGAAATGCAACACAAATCAATAGCCAGATCACCAAATCGGCACTTCTTTAACAAAGTAATCTTACTCAACTAAGATATATAAATTAATCTTAGTTTTATTCAATCCTGTAAGAACCTCTTGCTATTGGAGAGAAAACTGTACTCACTTCATTCAACAAATATTTATTGAAGATACATTTATGTGCCAACACAAAGTTATGAGCTGAGGACACAATGGTAAATAAAATGGATATATGTGGTCCCTAACTTTGTAGAGTTTCCTTTCTAGTTGGTAAGTAGTAGTTAATCAAATAATCAACAAATAAATATAAAATTAAAATAATGACAACAGCTAAAATGTGAAATGATGGTGCTAAAAGTGTTTATTTTAAGAGACTTCATTCAGCCTAGTCAGGGAGGTCAGGGAAAGCTTTGAAGAAATAATACTTGAGTTGAAATCTGGCAATAGGTAGGAAACTAAGAGGAGATGGGAGACATTTCTGGGTGAAGAAATACCTTGTTAAAATATACTGTTGGGGAAGGAGCTTGACAAATTGAGAATCAAAGGATGAAAATAGGTGGAAATCACAAAGCAATTCCTTTTAGATTGTTACTCCATAGGGAAAGGAATCAAACCGTATCTCCCTTATTCACCTGTTTCCTAGTATTCACTTCCTTCCTAGTAAACAGGACGTCATAGGAACTCGTTTATTTTTCCCTTTTTCTTTATGATTCCTACCTACATATAAACCAGTACATGGATCTTTCACACATGTTCCTGACTCTCTTTCTGATTAGTAGGTTAATACTTCAGGGCAAGTATTATATAAAATATCATCTTTGTGTCACCAAGAGCTTAGCATAACACGTTAACAGTAGCTACTTAATACACAGATTTGGATTTCAGAATGACAGGGTTCATTATAGACTTGTTAGTTTTCCTTTATTTCTCTCTTTTTAAATATATCTGTATGTGAATATTTTTACAATTATTATAAAACACTCTTAAGCACTGTTTATTTGTCTCATCCTAGGTTAAAAAGAACATGTTACCATACTTTATATGACAATCCACATCAAACTTAACATGGTTCAAAACTTGTGATGTTACTTTTGTGGGTCCACGCAGCTAGTCTATATCCCCAGTTATTCAATTAGACATTAATCTAGGTGTTGCCGTGAAGGTATTTTGGAGATCTGCAACCAGGTGACTTACATTTGGTCATCTGCAACCAGGTGACTTACATCTGCAACCAGGTGACTTTGGAGATCTGCAACCAGGTGACTTATTATTATTCTAAAAGATCTGGGTGGGTCGGACTCAATCAACTGAAAGGCCTTAAGAACAGAACTGAGGTGTCTCTGAGGAAGAAGAAATTCTGCATTCTGCACCTGGTATACAGCTTTAGCTCCTGCCTGACAGTTTCCAGCCTGCCAATAATTTCAAATTTCCCTAGCCAGCCCCCATAATCTCATAAATAAATAAATAAATAAATATATATATATATATATATATATATATATATATACACATACACACATATGTATAATATATAAATATATATATACTATATATATTAAATATATACACATATTATATTCAATATATATAAATATATCCATCTATCCCTGTATCCATCTATCTTCCTATCCACACACACTACAGATTCTGTTTCTTTCATGTAACTATGATGGAGACACAACTGTGTCCTATTAGAGATCATTTTTTAGAGCCAGCTGATAAAGAACACATTAATGAACACATTTTCTTACAAAATAATAGTTTTGATGCATTTTACATGGGAAGAAAAGGATTGATGACATTTTATAGATAAGAACAAATTCAAGATACATCTCATTGTCTATGTTAATGTGGCTTTGCTATTCCACTGGCTTCAAGGATATAACTTTATTATTCTAAGAAACTCTTGTCCAGTAAGATAAGTGTTGCAGATAATATTATTGTTCATTTTAGGAACTTCTTGAATAACCCATCAACTCTTCAGCAAAAAAGCACCAAATGCCAATTTTTACCTCAAGACTCTTTGAACCATCTTCCCTCAAAATCTTCTTTCTGTATCCAACAATTAAAAATCATTATATAATGATCTTTAATCCTGACCAAGACTCCTACTGAAATATCTGCCTTAAACCAGACTGCAAAATCTCAATTACTACTTCAAATTTTCTTTTGCCCCTTGAAACCTAGGGTCCTTAGGACTTTGATTAGATTTAGTTTTAAATCCTAGCTCTAGAATACATATCCCTCTCTATCTATACGGGGATGCCAAAAAAATGTAAACACATTTTAAGAGATGTTATCTATGCTCAAGCAGTAGTTTGCCATAATCAGAAGTGTCTGGACGTGGATGGTAACCACTTTGAGCACCTCTTGTAATTGCAGATGTCAAATGTGACATGTGTTCATCTTTTGTTATTGGTATATATTAAGTATTACAATTAATATAGTGGTTTTCTTTCTTCAAATGTATATACATTTTTTTGGCATCCCCTGTATATACCCTTCTGAGACCAAACCTTCCTCCCTGATAATCAACAACCCCAGAGGCAGCAGAAGACAGTAGCCCTGAGCTGACTAATGGCAAAGTGGTCCAGACCTCTAGCAGGCTAAAGAGAACATCCTGACCTAAGTTATATTTCAACTCCTGAACCCTAAGGTGGAATGACCCCCTGGCTACTTTCCCATGAGGCCGGACAGAGCGACTTGGAAAAGACCTCAGAAATGTCTTCAAGATCTGAAAAAGTGACTCATTACCCTCACCTCAGACTAATCAGCTCACAACAAGACCTCAAAACCCTAATCCATGATATCTTGTGATTTTGCCCTATACAATCTGTAACTTCCATGCCATGGGGGAGCCAGTTCTTTAAGCACTAGCTTACCTGTGTCTCTGGGCTTGGTATCATTGCCTTAAGAAACCTTTACTACTTTCTTTGCTCCAAACTCCTGTTTGAGTCTCCTTTGACCTCGTTTTGCACAGTTCGGTAACACCATCAGAGACATTACTAAGATGCTGATGAGTTAATGACCTCCCTTATTGTACTAAGCAAAAAACTCAGTTTTGTTTACAAAACAGGTTGTTTTGGTGATATTTTAAGGAGACAGCATTTAACACAGAGGAGAGACAAAAATAATACTCATGCATTCATTACATAAAATTGAACAGTATTATCATTTTGCTGAATTTCATTTGAACCATTTTGTGAAATATAAAGTAAATTATCTTAATAGAGTTAAATCTCCTTTGATAAAGATAAAAGTTTCCTTTTGAATGTCATTATTGCTCCTTCTCAAAGACAACTGCTATTAAAAAAGACTGGTGTGCACATTTCCAGCTTACTTTTTTTCCATAGTTTTACAAATACATGCATCTATGAGCAATAAGCATTAATGGCTAGTGTGTATTTAATTTTGAAAATTATAAATGGTACCATACCATGTTATTCTTCTCATTATTTTTATCGCTCAAAGCTTTTGAGACATATTTATGTCCTTATATATACATATATACATAAACATATCTGTATGTGTATATACTATTTCAGCACATAAACTCACTGTATGTATTTACTCATTCCTCTTTTGATTAAGATTTACTCTCTTTCCAATTTTTTGTATGCCTTTAATTCTAAAAATAACCCCAAAAGTTCATATTAACATCTTATAATCAAACTCTGCCTTAGATAAATGTTTAAAGTCACAGAATTAATATGTATCAACACAGAGATTCAAATCCAGATTTGTTTGGCTCCCAAAATAACTTATTTTCCCAACCATGTTGTCTGCCAAACACAGCAAAATGAATGTTTTATGTGAATGTGAAAATTGGTATAAGTTGTCCCTACTTTCCAGGTTCCCGAGGTTCATTCTTCCTCTTGTACCTTACACTTTGAACAATTTAATTTCCTTAATTTGGAGTGGCCATTAAGGATGGTGAATGTTATCAAAGAGTGATGTTAGTGATTACTGACATAGAAACATTGCTCATTATAAAGAGGTAGGGAAGAACAGAGGCAGGGAGAGACTTCATCTACTCACTTTCTTCCTTTATGTATCTGAAATAAACATATCTGTGGCAAAGTGTGGTAGGCTACAACAGACTGGGCATTTGACACAGAGCATCCATATTTTGGAGACATAAATAGATAAAATGATTTGTTCTCTGTACATATGGACAACAGTCTCTCATTCAGCATCCCCAAAACCATCAATCTTATACCCTGTTAACATGATTAGTTATAAGTAGAACGTTACCAGAAGGAACTTGTAAGTAACACAGATTTGGAAACTACATGAAGAACTATAGCAGCAAGGTGATTGCCCATAGTCCTAAGGACTATGCTGGGAAGATCTGAAAATAAGTACTTCAAACTCTTTTGCCTCTCAACATTAGCAGCAAGATAATACAGTGTTATAGAGTTAAATCCTCATATTTGCATAAAAATTTGCTTATCTCAGAAGCTCACCAAGTTACATGCACTCCTCTACTACATTTCTATGGCTTCTATTCTGTTTATTCTTCACTGAACTCATTTATAATTTTAATACTGCAGACAATTAAATCATTCAAATTCCAGTTTACTGGACTAGCATATCTTCTACTACGACTCCTTACAGTTTCTATTATTAAAGGCCAGATGTTCACCTCATAAGTTTTCCTCATTCAATTCTCATGAAAACTTAATTTTGTCTTGATTTTACAGATGAGAAAAACAAGTATCATGAGCTAACAATACTTTGCACAAGGTCACTAAGTTACAATAATTTAATGGAATCTAAAATGATTTAGTTCCTATACTTTTTAAGAAAAGGGACAGTGTCAAATTTTTATCAACAGGCCTACTACAAAAATATGATAATCAAAAATCTGTTTACTGAATAAATTTATGACTCAAAAGCCATACTCATCAACACTAATTGAAGGTATAGTTTGTAAAGGATTCTGAGTTATTTTTGGTAAAATAGTGTATCTTGCACAAATTAAAATTAAAAGTCATTTTTTAATTTATTTAAATGTTACTTTCAAATATAATAATAACTGACATGGAGTAGACATGTAATATTTGTTATTAAATATTGAATCATCATCCATACACACTCAAAACCATCATTTGGTACATAACTCCTGAAGGGTCAACTACGAAGCATAAATAGTAACACTAATTCCTTACTGATAAACTTTCCTTATATATGCTGTTAGTTTTTTTTTTTTTTTTTCTGTAATTTACTTTGAGTACGGGGATGAATATTTAGTATGAAAGAAAATAAGCTTTTCCCCATTATAAAAACAAGCATGTAACATTCCAGTGTAACCTATAGCCAGCACATTAAAATGTAAGGATGTTATTTGCTCATACTATTTCCATCATACTCATTTCCCCATATTAAATATTCTGAACAACTCCAGATAAGCGCTGACTGAATCAGTTCAGTCCAAATTAAGTTCTTTGTATGGGTGCTAATCTTTAGAGCTCCTTGTTTCTTTTGTTCTATCATCTTCCACACTTCTGTGGAAGCATTTCGATTTGCTTTAATTTCTAACAGTACTTTGAATTTCAATTGTGTATCAAATCTTAGAACAAACAGGCCAAACAAAAGAGATGTTAGGAGTATCATATCAGA
The DNA here is from genome assembly GCF_004115265.2 of Rhinolophus ferrumequinum. Classification (NCBI taxonomy): domain Eukaryota; kingdom Metazoa; phylum Chordata; class Mammalia; order Chiroptera; family Rhinolophidae; genus Rhinolophus; species Rhinolophus ferrumequinum. The sequence continues at coordinate 78,108,100 of NC_046291.1, read as the reverse complement.
GGTTTATACATGAAAATAATTATGTATTGCAACTATTGGTGATACTACACATTTATTAAATCATCACTATTAAAAATGAGCTAGTCAAGTACACTTCCACATTTCTAAAATTAAGAACAAAATTGCTGAAAAGCTTCATCGCATATTGATTTCACTCGTAGATTTAAAACAATACTACATTCAATTCAAAGCAAAATTATGAGTTTCATTTGTATATTCCATCATTTACACATTTAAAATAATATCAAAATTCAGGTTCATTATTGGATTTTTTGAAAAGTACTTTGAAATGGAAAATGAGCAAAATGACAATTCTTGCTTTCAAATAAACATAAGGAATTGTGAAGACAGAGTGATTACAGTTTGAAAAAAAATTATAATGTACACATATCTATGTGTAACTATGTAACATATGTTCTAGAAGAATTTTTGTACTTAAGATTTTCAAAGATGTTTTATGGGAATGAGCCAAAGCTCTGTCAGCATTTTACCAAATAATTTACAATCATTGGCAAAGGTAGAAAAGGAAACTTAAATAAATACACTTCAGAGTGAATGAAAATAGCTGAAAACTAAAAAAATAAATATTTAAACCAAATCATTGTAACTATTAACAATGACACAATAATGACAGGGGGAGTCTTACTACATTATACTGCCACTGGCAACATATCAGATATTCATCAATGAAAACAAGATATTTATTAATTACATTAAGTTTTAAGCAACATCAATACTTAAGATACTGTAAAAATTCTCTTATGAAAAGACCTATCTTCTTTTCCAGAACAAAAGAATGTTTTCTCCTTATCCAACATAGAACCAATAGATTCAATAAAATTGATAAATTCCTAATTTAATTTCTAGTACTAATCTGTAATATTTTCTTTCAGCCTCCAGATCAAAGATACATTGTACAAGTACAGATTTGTCGTATTAAAAACTGCAGTGATTAAGTATTGAAAAAAAAACAAAAACTTACCAACTGGTTCCTTTTGATTCTGAAAGAGAATCTTGCTATTACTGCCATCCATGTTTGCCATGTTAATTGTGTTTCCATCTGTCCAGTAGAGTTTCCTTAATTCAAAAAAGATGTTGATTTAAAAATATTAGATACAGACTTACTTGTTGACTAGAAACATACACTAAAGAACAAAATTAATACCAAAGTAAATTGTTGGCTCAGGATTGTTTTCAGGAAGGCCCCCAATTTTTGAACCACTTGCTGACAGTAATCTAACATATTTGCCTAGGAAGAAAGCACCACTCTTGCTTTTTACTGTAATTGAAGGACAATTATTTCACTTCCTTCTTCCTCTTACATTCACATTCACGAATATTTAAGTATGACTACAGTACATTATTTCCATTTAAAGTAATTCATCAGTATTGAATCCTCTTGGCTTGGATAAATCAGATACTTTAGAAGGGAACAAAGTCATTTCAACCTTCCCCATTGAAAGTGCTGAGGAGAAAGGATTTCTTTTAGCCCTACACAAGCTCTCTATCTGGGTACATGATGACTAGTCAGAAGATGGGAGAATTAGGAGTGACCATAATATCAACATCTGGTAAATATATTATTACCAATTTGTGTTTGAAATGAAATCAATGACTTTTCCCTGCATTTTTTTTTTGTTATTCTCAACCATCACATCACTCCCTAAAAATATGAGGTAATGAGATCTCACAATAATATATAAAAATCTGATTTTATGCAGATAACAGAAATCTCTAACCAGGGATCTCCTTTACAATTTGCATATTCATAATTGTTGTGTTTTTTTGTTGTTGTTGTTGTTGTTTTTTGACTGTATGGATGATATATATGAGTCCCCTAAGTTAAACAAAGTTTTTATATAAAATCAGAGCAAAGGTGTGTGAATTTTTTGAAAAACTTAATAAAAATAATCATACTTTACCCCCTGACTGGGTGAGCTGCAAGACACTGTGGCTTATCGATTCCATGGATAATTGAGGTTTTCAAAGAGCCATCCAGTCGTGCCACATTAACTTGTGTTTCATCAAATTCTGAGCTAATCCAGTATAAATTACGTGAGACCCAATCTACTGCTAGCCCTCTGATACTCTGAATATCTGTAAAACAGGAAAGAGAAAATTAAAAGTAAATGAAGTTTCTCATTCTTTTGGCTTTCCAAGTGAGTTATTTTCTGTCTCAGGGAAAATTTAATTTACACTTTAATTTGTTAGCTAAAATTGTACAACATTGTAATCTCGTTCCTTTATCAGCCCTTCTTAAGGCATGAATAATCATTAACGTCTTAGTGCTGAGCCATTTGAAAACCTGACACAATAATTAGCATTGAAATTACACTACCAGTCAAAGATTCACCAGTAAGCACTTAGGAGCAGATACAGGCAGGAGTCCTATAGGCCAAAGTGACCAAAATTTAAATTAGAGTAATAGCTTCTCCAGTTGGTAGCACATCTTTCTAGTTAGGAGAAAATACTTGTGGGCCATCAACAAATGTACTATTTTAGGTTGTAAGTGCCAATTTGTTTCTGAATTGAAATAAAACAATTCAACTTTCCTTAAAAGAACCACCAGATTTGAACATCTTTCAAAACAGATAATTAATAAAAATTGATGGCGATATGAATAAAGAAACTAAAATCCTTTTAACATCCCTCCAATGTGGATTCTACAGAAATTACCGAAATCTAATTATGTTTCCATTCATTACAGCCAATATGAATATTTACAGTGTTATTCCTTGATTATTCAATTAGGCATCTTAAAAAAAAAAAAAAGATGGAATTTAGGCTCAAATATAATTGCACGTTTTAATTAAAGAAACAAATTAAAATAAAGAGTTAAGAATGATGGATACTAGGAAATCTTTTTTAGCATATTAACATATAAAGCAGGCTAGTTCAGTCTGTGGCATTTGCCTTTATTTTACAAAGTTTGAATATTCTCTAGCATACTGTACCTTCGGAGTTCTCTGGACCAGTGGTACTCAAACTTACAAGACACGGAGACTGTTAAATTGACATTTCTGATGCAATATGTCTGGGGAGGGGCCTGAGATTCTGGGCATCCTAACTAGCTCCCAGGTTCTGCTGCCTCTGCGCCCTCCCTATTATCTTCCAGTCCAAATGGCTCCAGAGTCCCAGAGCAGCTGCTACTTAGCTTGTCGAATTTCTACCTCTTCCTATTGATCATTTTCAAAAGATGCCAGAAAGCTAGGTTTTTCACCTGAAAGTGGAGACTTCAGATTGTAAAATGTGCCAACTAGTTCAAAATTTAAAACAGCACGATAAGACAGCGAGGCCCGGCAGTTTTGAGTGGGCTCTAAAAAGCAGCGCAGGCCTGCTAGGCTCCAATCCAGGCTGAAGTCCTCCAATCTCGACCACACCTACTTTCCTGTTCAATAATACTTTCATTATTTCTAAATTACTGGTAATCCCATTGCCCTTACAGGATATTCCTCATGTTTCAATTTCTCTTCTAATCAACATCCACTCACTATGCAAGTTACCTTTCATCATCAATTTTTCTGATTACGTTGACCGATTTTGAATGTGAACTTCATTTCTAAACCCCAAACTTGGAATTGACTTCTTTTTTAGTTATCCTCATCCAATTCCCTCTTTCCTCGAGGTGAAAAAAAGAAAAAAAAAAAGCAATACAACACCTCTGTAAAGATAAACCTATCATGTGTGATACTTACTTATTGCCTCACCCAGGATACTTTTCCTTCTCCTTCACCCTCTGGACTTAGTAAGTTGCTGAGAGACCGTATTGCTATAATGAGAAGATTTGGCTTCATGTTCTAGGTTGAGTGCCTATATTTAGTCTGTAATCAAGTCACTTAAATTTTGGCCTCATTTCTTATTGGGAAAATTAAGCTAATTATAGATAATACATAGGATTGCTGTGAATATTACATTAGATGATGTGTGTTTATGTACCTTAGTGCAGGGTTGAGAGGTACTTTGCCAATCTAAGGACTTAATACTTTCTGCATTTTTACTCTGGATTGCTTGTTATTGGCAAAAAAAAAAAAGAAAAAAATGAAATTAATTTTTATATCCTCTAATCCATGTTCTCCAAATATTTTTTTTTTTCCTTTTGGCTGTCTCTGCTGCTGAAAATGCTTTTATTCATTTCTGATTGAGTACTAATCATATGGCCTAGAAAATACATTGCACTGTTAAACTGGAAACCATAGCTACGTATAAGCTATTAATACCTATTTAGTCCTTTTCAATTGTATGGTTCATGATCTCTCAAATCTACTTCTATTTTTAACATTGCCATAGGATCCAGTCTCTTTCCTTTTTCAAGCAATTGATGTAGATGCTGCCAGGTCATTTTTCTGACTAGAGAGCTCTGGATTATGACCCTTGTTTGCCCCAAGGTATTCACGAACTTCCAACCACTTAGAAACTGATGTCTAAATTCCTTAGCCTGGCTTTCTATATAATCTGAATATAACTCCCTTCCCAAACTTATTTCTCACTATTTTTAACAATTACTTTACACTTCAGTCATACTGATGTGTTTTCAGATCCCTGGACTTGTCCTGACCTTTCTAACCTATAAGGAATTATGTGGACCTCATACTCTATTACAGCTCCACTTGCCTAAACCTTATGAAAAATAAGCCAGCTGATAGCAACATCACCCTTCAATCACAAAAACCTAATCAACTTTCCTTAATATCCTGCCAGAAAGATTTTCTCTACCTACCTAATTCAACAGGATTATATCTGGCCAATGCTTTTCTACCTAAGGTGATAATTATTTGCTGGCATATTACCACTCTCACATATACTTCTTCAGGGAAGGCTCCTTGCTAATTTATCTTTATAGCTCTTGTCCCCAAATGTGTACAACATTGCCTTCAAAATAAATGTTAATGAACTGATGAATGATAACTTTAAGGATAGGTGTGAACTGAGCTAGAAATATCAGGCATAAGATACTTAAGTTTATTTTCAGTAGTACGTATCTAAACACACATTCAGGCAATCTCAATTCTCGTTCTCTATCCCTACTTTTTTCCACCAACTAGATTGAAGGGAGTTCCTAATGATCAGCTTTATGTCTAAAAGAAAATGTATGCCTTATTTTTAAAACACTCTTTTATATCCAAATCTGATTTTTTTAGAGTGCCCTGGTAAATTTAACAAGAATGGTGATGCCATATATTTAATGACATTTTTTCCTTGATAAAAATATTGAGATATTAAATTCTGACTCTTAACTCTTGTGTTCAAGTAAGTCAGACCAAGATCTCTGAACACATTTCTCAGAAAGTTCATTTTTTTTTTTCTATTTCCACGGACTCTCACCTCTTGAACTAAGGTGGATTAGATATTCTGAAAAGCCCTTCATTGCCATAGAATTCTCTGAAGCATGATAAATTATAAAGTTTAAATGCATTGTTGAGATCACAAGACAGACATGAAAATCTCTAAGTGCTAAAACATATTCATATGTTAACTAAAACCATAAAGGCAGGCAAATGGAAATGTAGAGACTGGTGTAACGAAAGGAACACAAACTTGTAATAAAAACCTACAGATTTAGGATTAGTAGTTGCTCAGTTCAAGAGGGTTCGGTCCTTAAACTCACAAAGAGTGGGAGGGATAAACATGAATTAACTCAGGAATATCAGAAGGGTTTGAATACTCAGTGACAGGTGACTGGGGAAAAATAAATCTGCCTACTTAAAAAGGAGAACAATTTAAAAAGAAAAAGCAAAACTTAGTTATCTGTCCTTTCTCTAGGTACAAAAAAAAAATTGTAATTCTAATCATAGGTCTATATTCAGGCAAGAGGAACCTGGTTTATCCATAAGGTTCATTGGTTGGGTAGGGGAGAAATCAAATTAAAGTGAATCCTCGCTTACAGCAACTCATTTTCCCTCCAGCAGAAGCAAATTCCAATCCTTTATGAAAGAAAAATATTCCTCAACCCAGGCCCTCACAATTTCCAGATTGAGTTCATAATAGATCAGGACTGAAAATTGAAAACAAAAACAAAACAAAAAAAAACCCACGAAAAAAACAACAACAAAGTGCACAAAGAAATGAGACGTAAGAGAAAGAGTACACAGAAAAATAAACACAGATTTAAAGCTCCAAAACCTACATGTTTTTAAATTATTATGTGTAAGATAAAGAAAAAAGGGTGGAATATTTTCAAAGAAAATTATACTTTGAAATAATGAGCAAGGCATATTCATTAATTTTTGGATTCTCCATAAGATATAAATGAGAACAAAAAATGACTGGTGAATATTTTTTTTAAATACAATGTTAAAAAATAATAATAATACATTAGATGGATTAACCAGCAGTTTAGACATATATCAAGTAGTGAACTGCAAGGTAAATTGAAGGAATTTAGCCAGAGCCAGAACAAAGAAACAAAAAGATTGAGATGGAGGTAAGAATGAACAGTCTAGCACATCTAGTCAGAGTTTCCAAAGGAGGAAATAGAGAAACTAGGTTAGAGAAAATGGTCAGAGATAATATTTGAGGGTTTTTCTTTTCTCCCTGAGCTGATGAAAGACATAACCCCATAGGAAGCAGAAGCCTCTAATGGTAAAAAAAAAAAAGAAAAAAAAAAAAAAAAAAAAAAAAAAAAAAAAAAAAAAAATATATATATATATATATATATATATATATATATATATATACACATACACACACACACACACACACACACAGTCGTGAGGAAAAAAGAAAATGTTAAAGCAGCTAAATAAAAAAGAAGATATCACCCCCCCCAGAAAATAATAACAATTAGACAAACAGGGAGATTTTTAACAGCAATAAGGGATGATAAAAAATAGTGGAATGATATCTGAAAATGTTTGAGAGAAAATAACTCTGAACTTGGAATTTCTACTCAACAGAATTATCTTTCATACCTTTCATACTACGTCTCAACCACTACAACCACAAAAACCCCAAACGATTTGATTTACAAATGGGCAAAGGACTTGAATAGACATTTATCCAAAGCAGATATAGAAATTGTCAACAAGAACATAAAATGACACTCAACATCACTAATCATTAGGGAATGCAAATAAAAACCACAATTAGATATCACCTCAACACATTAGGATAGCTATTAAAAAAAAAAAAACATGGAAAATAACAAGTGTTGAGAAAGATGTGGAGAAATTGGATAAATTGTGTACTGTTGGTGAGAATGTGAAATAATGCAGCCTCTGTGGGAAACCGTATGGCAGTTTCTCAAAAAAAATTAAAAATTGAATTAACTAATGACCTAGAAATTCCCCTTCTGAGTATATAGTTAAGTGTTGCATAGAGAATTTTGGTCATCACAGACTGCATATATTAAGGAGGACCCATAAGAATATAATGGAGCTGAAAAATTCCTATCATCTAGTAACATTGTAGCTTTAGTGATGTTGTAGCCGTGGTGACATTGTACGGGTGCAAGGCATTACTATTTTGTACTGGTCTCAGTCTATCCATAGTAATACTATCAGCTAGAAATACCTCTGGGCTCTTCACCTGGGCCCTGGGTAACTTCCCACAGACATCTCCCTTTCCTAAACCAATGTTACAACTGGACTGATCCTTGGGGTTCTTAATAAAATTGTAGGACACCCTTCAGCAAAAATCATTAGCAAACTTTGAAGAACAAGAGTTTATTGCTTACAGGTCCTGGAGTGTAGGCGGGGCACAGTGAGGTTGTGGGCAGACAGAGCTCTGGAATGGGCCTGAGGTGCCGCTCTTACTATGGTCAGGGTGTGGGGGCCTAGGGTTCCGAGGGCTCACTCTTTAGTGGTGAATTTAAAACATAAAAGCAAAAAACGTCAAGCACAGGAAGAGGAAAACCAAACCAAACCACAACAACAACAAAAGTAAAACAAAACAAAGAGCCCAAATGGTCAGTTATGGAAATCAACTGAAAGCTCATAAATGAAGGAGGGACAGTGCACAAAGCTGGCCTGGCTATTTATCTAGTTGTGTTGCTGGCCATGTGTTTATTCAAGAGAGCTTCCCTTGAAGGGGGATACCTCTTTGAAATGCGTCCCTTAAGCATTCCAAGTTTAAGTCAGGCACTTGGATCACAAAAAGAAAAGGCAATTATCACAATTTATACTATAATTACATTTTTTATGGTGATGCTGGTGTAAACAAACCTACTATGCTTCTAGTCATATAAAGTATAGCACACAATTACAGTAGTAGGCTATGCCACCTAGTTTGTGTAAGCACACTCTATGATGTTTGCACAATGATGAAATCGCCTAACCAGGCAATTCTCAGAATGCATCCCTATTGTTAAGTGGTACATAACTTGTATATCCAAAATAATTGAAAGCAGGATCTCAGAGAGATATTTTTCCACCTATATTCATAACAGCATTATTCACAATAACTAAAAGGTGGAAATGACCCAAATGTTTATCAACAGATGAATGTATAGACAAACTGTGATACATACATTCAATGGAATTCTATATAAAGAAGGGAAATTCTAACACATGCTACAACATGGATAAACCTTGAAGACATCATGATAAGTGAAAGCAGCCATTCGAAAAAAGGAAAATACTATATGGTTCCACTTATATGAGGTCCCTAGAGTAGTTATATTCATAGACAAAGAAAGAAAAAGCCAGGAATAAGCGGGGGGTTGGAGGGCTGTTTGATGGATATTGAGTTTCAATTTTGCAAGATGAAAGGAGTTCTAAAGATGGTTTGCACAATGGGAATGTATTTAACACTACTGAACTATATACTTAAAAAGGTCAAGATAATAAATTTTATATTATGTATATTTTACCACAATTAAAAATATATATTTCAAAAAATGAAGGCTAAATAAATATGTTTTCAGATAATATATCAGATTATCACTAACAGATACTTACTAAAGGAACATTAAATTATATAATTCAGAGAGAAGAGAAATGATCACAGAAAGTCTTAGATGAAAGAGGGATGAAGGTAAGCACATAAATTGGTTAACATGTAGATAAATTTTAAAAAGAACTGGTTGTCAATTCTCTGCCTGTGAGATTTATTCTTTCCCCACCCCCTCCCACCCCCGCATGAAGTGGACCACTTGACACCTGCATCTTGGGAGTGGGCACAAAAACAAAGGATTTTGCCCCAACTCAGGGATGTCTTCAAGGTAGGAGGGGATCCCAACTCTTATAACTTTCTGAGGGCAGATGTTTATAGCCAATCAAAACATACTTGAGGTGGGTTTCCGAGCAATTATTTCTCTGTTCTTAGGAGCAAAGTTTAAAATTGGTAATGTTTTTGAAAAGCTTTCTCAAGGGAACTTGGTAAATATTAAATATTCAATTTGTTGCAGTTATGATAAACTATATATATATATATATATATATATATATACACATACACACACACATATATATATATAACATATATATAAAAGAATTATATATGTATGTAACATATATATAACTACATATAACATGTCACATGCAGATTAATAAAACATCCATAAACCATGATCCAATTTAAGAAACAGAACATTACAAATATTTTAAAAGCCTTCTATGCTCACCCTCATTAATTTTATGCCTCTCCAACTCTGAACAATTTAGTGTTTATCACGGTCTTGGTTTTCTCAGTTTTAAGACATGTGCATGAGCTCAAATTTATATTTTTTTCTAGAGGAAATAGGATCAGAACTATAAGCTTTCACTAATCTTCATATCTCTTAATTCAACTCTGAACAATTTAGTGTTTATCAAGGTCTTGGTTTTGTCAGTTTTAACACGTGCGTGAGCTCACATTTATATTTTTTCTAGAGGAAATAGGGACAGAACTATAGATTTTAACTAATCTTCATATCTCTTAATGTCCTAAGCCTATAATTATTCCTATCATAGAGAAACAACTCACTGTTGATTGGGGAAAAGTCTGGAACAAGCCTCTTTCTTTTATTTTCATCTGGATCAATGTCTCCAACCTCTTTCTAATTATCTGGTCAACGTAAACTCTCTTTCATTTGTCAGGTTTAATTACGTCTACATCTACCATACCCTTGGTGTCTGTCACCTTCTTATACCACTTATTGTTCTAGTCTAATGCTTGTTTCAGATGTAGAATATTTCCATGACTTTCTAATTGTACCCTTATTTATAATTTCTCAGTATTCAATCTAACTTTCAAATATCCACCTGGTTCTTCAAAAGAGGTTGAATCACCTATACTCATCTGTAAAAGTCTTCAGCGGCTTCCCATTACCTTGAAGGAAAAAAAAAAAAGCACAATCACAGTTCCTCCCCTGGTCTAAGACCTTCTGTGATCTGCCGCCATGGTAACCTTCTAATTTACTCTTCTACAAGGTCCAGCTACCCCTCACTACTTGCTCCTCTTTCAAGTCTCCAAACATTTGTGCTGAATGATATCTCAACCCAGATTGACTTTACTACCATTTCCTCCCGAGGGAACACTTTGGGAAGAACTTATACTCCCTATGCTAATTTTCTGAGGAGTGGTTGACACGCTTCTTAAACTCCTTATTTAATTTAGCCTTCTATTTTAATTAGTTGTTTAACTCATCCTTTCACCAGATATGAAGCCCCGTGAGATTATGGGCTGTCTCAAATAATCACCATTGCCCCATCCATCCAATCTCCCAGATATAGAATCCAGAATATAGTATATATAAAAGAAAATGCCTGTGCAATAAAATAGCATTTCAACCCTCCGGCCAAAGGACAAAGAGTAAACATAGGAAGTAATGTTCATTTAGCACCTATTGCTATACAGACATAGTTCTCAAGGGAAAAGCACTTATAGGTGTCATTTTTGGCTTTCTTTTCTTTGCTCTTTTATAAAAACACAGATGTTGACATTCTTTCACCAAAAGGCTTCCTGGGTGAAATGGAAATTGAAAATTCTATTCAGAAATAAGCAAAACAACAGATGTTCCCTATCCGAAATTTCTACTTTAATTCAAGGCCTGTTTCCAAAATTTAGATCTCACTGTTATTACTGACCTGTTTTCATTTCTTTCATTCTCTCTGGACCAATTTTCACAATAGGTTTAATTTTCTAAGCATTTTTATTACTGGGTACAATTAAATATGGTGTCTTGCAAAATAGAGGGGATAAATGAATTTTTAGTACTCAGTGACAAAATAATTGTTCGCAAAAGTGCATAACAGTTTCAAATACTGATGGAAATCTACTCTGAAGTGGGTCCCACTAGATTCAAAGTTACATTGAGAATTAGATTTTATATAGTAGCAATATGATGAAGAGATTTTTTTTAAATGTTTTATAGTGTTGCAATTAAAAATGTATATATTATATAAAATTTCCTAGCACATAAGCGAGCATTCTTTATAGAAATAAACAAATACACTTATAATTCATATTCATCTTCCTTGCATATATTTTAGTTTCTGCTTAACTCATAGCAACAGTCTAGTTCATTCAGATAGATGATAATAGCACTAAAAAAAACAATTTTCTCAAGCAAAGCACTTGCCCAAAGTTGAATCTTTAATTTTCCAAAGATGAGCAACTTATACTTTGCCATAGAATAATCAGACATATCAGAGGTCCTTTCCAATAAAAAAAAAAAAGAAAATGAGATTCTATTCCAGTGACCTGGAATTTTATAAAGCTTTCAACATATCTCTAAATGTTTTCCCTTAATATTTCAGAATATACAATAAAATCATTGGCAAGGACATGGTCTGACCCCTAACCTTTACCCAAGTACTACTAGGTGAACTCTGCACAGTATGCTGAGTATATATTAAGTGAACATTGAAAACAATGTGATGCACAAACCGTGTGCTTATGTGAGTTTCCTTATTTAAAAGAAAAGGACATTTAGGGGAAAAGACGATAGTTTTAGAGTCAAAAGTCCAGATCCAAACTTGGATGAAAAGAAGCTCTGCTATTTCATAGCATGGCGAACTTGAACAAATACTTCCTTATCTTTAAAAGCAAAATGTGACATTTACCTCAAAGCACTATATGAGAAATAAATGATAGAAAAAAATCAAATAATGATAAATACAAATGTGAAAAGGCAGCTATATGACTCCTGGCTACTATTAGGAATTTAAGGTATATTGTCTTTTATTTTCTTACTATGTTAGTTACATGAGTACTTGAGAGGTTTGGGGGGCAACCTTTTATCTGATAAGGTATATTTCTGGGCAGTGCACAAGTTCAGGAGGGGCTATTGAGCTTGTGGGACTATCGTACAAAGCACAACACCTAGCACCTTCGGAAGAAGTCCCAAGTTATCTTATGCTAGAGTAATGAAGCGTGATAGGGGCTCTCCACATATAGTCCTAAGTGAATTTCTCTCTTTTGCTCACTTTCATTTTGAGGCAGAGTATTAGCTTCTTTGAGCTTAAGTTTTTTTTATCTAAAGAATGGAAATAATTCTTAACAAAAGGTTTGCAAAGATTAAGTGAGATAATGGTACACATCATATTAATGACACCTAATAGTCTTCCTCACATCAGGATAATATACCTTAGAGCATGAATAACTAAAAAAAAAAACATTTGGAACAATCAGTTACTCAGGAATAGGAATTAATTACCACTGGAAAGTAGGGCTGCAGACCACTAGCAAGAACATTTGCTAGGAATTGTTATAGTCATTTTTTTTTTTTTAACTTAGAATAAAATTACCTTTGGTTTTTGTAGAAGCAAAATATATATATATATATATATATATATATATATATATATATAAATGTATAAATATATGTTCACATACACAATGAATATACTTATAGTCATGCTTTAGTATTTATCCTTATAATGAAGTATACCTACTACAAATCATTATAATAGATCATGTGGGTAATACAGAAATTAAAAATAGCTTAGTGTTTCAGGATATAGAGAATAACAAAGGAGGCACACTATTTCTAGTCTCCTTCATGAAAGCTTGACCAAAGAACCTCAGTGTTTTCCTCAGAAAATGGCTGCTTCGGAAGAAAACAGTTGGGGCTGGTTGGAGCAATAGATAGATTTGGGGCCTGATTTTTGTAACTGGTTTCACATTAGGCTTAGATTAAGGAAGATGGGAAAAAATCTCTGTCATGCAGGGTCTCTATCCTGCACCCCACATAAGAACGCAGGATATGGTAAGGCCAAAAAGGAAGAGCAACGGAGCCATAGATAGGTGTCGTGTGGGGTCTCTGGTCCCACTCCCCACACAAGAACGCAGGACATGGCGAGGCCAAAAAGGAGCACCCACGGAGCCATAGGTAGGGGAGTCATACCACTATACTCTCACTGGTGGCTGGGTTGGAGACACAGGAACCAGGAGCAACACAATTCTCAACCCTCACTGCACTGCTTGCAGACTCAGCCACCATCTTCTTGCTAGCCCCCCATTTTCTGCTAGCGTAGCCACGGCAGTTATATTAGTGCCCAATGGCTCACTGGTTACAGCTGACGGCCAACTAGCCACAGCTGCTGGCCATTTGATCACAGTCGATGGCCATTTACTACCTGAGCCAGCACCTTTCTATGTGAGGCCGAGAGCCTGGAAACTGCTTTTTGGGGCTCTGTCCCCACAATAGGGGAGTCATACCACTATATTCTCGTTGGTGGCCGCGTTGGAGATACAAAAGCAAACACCCGCCAGCACCCCAACAAGGGATTTTCCTTCACCCCAGTCTTGCTGGCGGCCAGGCGAGACACACAAAGTAGGAGCCGCATGATTCGCTATCCACCACCAGCTTCTCTGCCTGCCAACCAACCAGGGTAACCACCACAGATATATCAGTGGCTAATTGGCTAACTGGTTACAGCTGATGGCCAACCAGTCACAGCTGATGGCCATCTACTGCCTGAGCCAGCACCTTTCCACGTGAGGTTGAGAGCCTGGAAACTGTTCTCTGGGACTCTGTCCCCACAGTCTCTCAAGAAAATGTCCAGTAGATGGAGGACAGTGAAGTAAGAAAATACAGAGACCAGCAGTGTAAGAAGTAAGGGAGAGATAAGAGTCATTCACAGGGAATCTAAAAGATGAATGGCTCAAGTAAAGTATCATTACTGGCGGGATTTGAGATACTTTGAGGAGTTCAGAAGCTGAACTCTCAAAAGGTCATCTCAAGTTTTTCTATTAATGAAAAGATATATTAGTCCTTAAGAAGGTTTGCCTGTAGAAGAAAGAGAAAAGTGACATCATTCAACTTGTGGGGTAGCCAGAAATGAGGGAGTTACCCTGTACGTGGCCTATTCTTCAAATTCAGTTTCAATTAATTAAGTGCCTTTATATTTCTTTACTCTTTGATATGTCTATAATCTTTCTGCATTTCACTCTATTGTTTCCACTCTAGTTCAGGCTTCTATCATCTCTTTCTAAAACTGCTACAGCAGCCATATCACTTATTTCCCAGAGTTCACCGCTCATCTATCACCACTACCCCAGATCTCTATAATTCTCTACTAAACAGAATAGCTAGAATTATCTTTTCCAAAGGCAAAGCTAATCATATAGCCACACCCTCCTCAAAACACTGCGTTTTTTCCTATTATTTTTACGATTAATATCAAAATCAACAACTTATCCTGTAAAGGTTAGCATGATTGGGTTTCTATTTCTTTAGCTTCATCAGCTTCTACAGAACACACCCCTCTGATTTTGCGCTCTATACTACTCAGTCTATACTAGCTTGTACTCCTTCATTACTTATCCTGTAGAAAATATCCTAATATGTGTCAAAATGATTGAATCAATAATCATCGATCCTAATGAGTATATGTATTACTAGCAAAGAAAATATCACTGATCAAATTTTGGTTAATAATTGCAAACCGAGTGTGCTAAATGGATTTAGTCCTTGTGATTTTCTCAAAGATAAACTCATCAAATCACTACTAGTTACCAATATATAATTAGAGAGAGAAAATTATTCCCCATTTTTTTTTTTTTTTGAGATAAGACATCTTTTACTTTATACAGTTCACAGAACCTTATGGGAAGTATTTCACATTTATAATGAAGTGTTTAAACAATTTTTTTTTTAGACTGTCAGTCTTGGGAGGCATCTAATGCCCTTTAACTAGTCTCTTGAGGTTTTTAATGACCATTACGCAGGCACTTAAAAAAAAAAAAAAAAAACTCCTGCAGAGAAAGGAAATCGTTGCATTAGCTCTTTTAGAAAGGTTCTTCTCTTATGGAAAGTTTGAGATAAATATTTGAACCAGCCTATAATCAATTCATTCAAGTTGCTTTAACAGTACTAACCTGAGATTGTACAGAGCTAGCCTAAATAAAAGAGCACTTTAGTGGTCAAACATTCCCGGATCTACCAGTGGTACTCAAGCCAACCTTTTGGTATTATGTGTGGAAACTCTTGAAAAACACTATGATTTTAAAACCTGTATTTATTGCTTTCATTCAGAGGGTGTTTATTGCTCAAATAAGGTCTGATTTTAAATTTTCGGTATACTTCAAAGCATAGGAGTTTGAAATATCTATATGGATTTCTGATTATCCTTTCCTCCATCCTCCTCCAAACCACTCTATTATGCTTAGGAGACATGAACTTGAGGAGAAACTGTGTCTTGTTTGGTTCTGCAGCCATAGCAAACAGCAAGTGTTCAATGAAAATTCAACCAATAAAATAATAACTGACTCAGAAATCACAATATACCAAAATTTAAGCAAAGAGTAGGATAACTAATTGCTAAATATTTAGAGTTTGACCACTGAATTCACATGTATGTCTCACTTCAGTTACATTTACTACTTTGGGAAAAATTACTCTTATTTTAATGGTTAATTCAACTACATTTACTCAGAACGTATGGTTCAACCTGCTGGGTCAGGAGGTAGATAGGAACAGCTTCCCTATCTTATTTCTGTAGTCTAGTTCTGTAAAAATATATGCAAAATGAAGTTGATAATAATAAGCTTGAGTCAGAGGAGTCCTTCCCAATCACCTATATTTTCTCTATGCAAATATAACTATCCCCCCATTAGCAAAAAGAGTCTTTAAACCTGTTTATTTAGAAAGCTGTAAGTTTTAAAGAGATTGTTCTGGAAATATTTCTTCTTGTGAAAATAAATTTCTAGTTATCAAACTACTATGTGCAATATAATTATAGTATTCCACAATTGTTAGAACATAGCGTATTATTAAATGTCTGAATAATCAATTCCAACTTTCAATTAACAACATAGAATTGGATAATAGCAAAAGAGTATGAAAGAGACTTGTGATTGTTACAAATTGAATAACAAACATTTTTTTTTTTTTTTAAGTTTTAATGTGTAAATCTTTTACCTCTTGAAATAACAGTTTCTAATCCGGTTCCATTAATAAAAGCCCGTTTAATGGTTTGTGTTTTAATATCTGTCCAGTATAAACGTTCTTCAGATGCGTCAAAGTCTATCACAGTAACATCATCAATATCAGGGACTGTAAAGGCCGTGATAAAGTTAAAATACGGATTATCAATATCCACGCCTCTGATTTCAGAACGCCTTGCATAAAGAAGGAATTTTTTCATTTCTAGAAAAAAAAAATTAGAAATAAGTATTTTTCTCTTATACAGTTGGCAAGTTTGCAGCAGTCTAAGAATTCTAAAATCTGACTTGTTAATGATTTAATAGATTTTTCACATCAAAAAAACAATCAAAATTCCATGGAAACATTAATGCAGAAATAATTTATCTATTTCTAAATGAAAGTGCTTAATAGAAACAAATGTAAAACAAGTTAGAATCTTTAAGTCATCATTTCTCTTTTGTTAGAAATGCAAATAATTCCTCAGTAACTGATTTGATTTTATAATTTCAAACAAACTTGCTAAAATACATTAACTCTACAAAGGCCAAACAACTGTATTTGTTCTTTGCACATAATTATAACAATATTTCATTGCATTAAATGATATTTGAAGGAATCTAAGAATATATTTTCTATGCTATCATTGAAAAAATAAAATTAAACATTGCTTTTAAAAATAATGTTTAAGTTTTCATTATCAAAATTAGGGTTCAAATAATGCTAAAACAAGCTTTATAAATTTTCGTAAATCTGTAGTAACTAAGACTGTTAGGCATTGTATCATTTTTACCTCCATAAGCACCATTCTTGCACAGAGTTTGTGAAATCTTGGTCGATTAAATAAAAATAGGAGTCACAGATATTCTATTTTTTCATTGTTTACTTTGAGGTTATTGTTGTTAATTGACATATGTTATGATTGCATAAATTTAATGAAATCCACATGTTCCTAAATTCCTGAATTAAGGTTTTTGTGAGTTCATTCTTTTTTTGGGCTTAAAAATAATTGCTTTGCAAATAAATAAAAATTGCTCAAAATTAAAATAAAACAAACCAGAAAAACCCCACAATCTGATTTTCATTATTTTTGTTTCTTTGTTTAAAAGCATTGTTTAAATACATTTTAGAAATCTTTCAAAGACATATAGTTTACTTCATTCCCCTCTCCTCCCGCTTCAAGTTGATAATCCCCTACAAAATGATGCTCAAGTGACTTTAGAAGAGCAGGAGGAGATTAAAGCTCTGAAATGCCTCTTGGTTATGCAGGTTACCTACATCATCATTTTCTGATAATGCACTTTCACTTACAAATGTCCCTGTTTTGTAGAGATAAATTCTGCTAACACGCCAAATAAGAAAGTCACACACACACAAAAAAATGAATACGGTAACAAATAACCAAAGTGAAGCATATCACCTATTTTAAGAACATGTCCGTCTCCCCAAAAGTAGATGAATCATCAACAGTCTAGAAATAATGTTTGTAAGGACGTTAAAAACCTCGGTTGCTTTCCTTTAAGGAACATCTAAATGCTAATACAATTTGAGAGAATGCAATCGGAGTTTTAGATAAGAACTTTGAGAAATGTACCATAGCAGGTCTTCTTGTCTGAGGAAAGCTTCATCAGGTGGGGGCACGCACAGGCAGCACTCCGATTATGATTGATCAGACACATGTGGGAGCAGGGGCCTTTGCCATCATTAGCTGCACAGGGATTGGGAGCTGTAATTACACCGGGAAATATTAACAGTGGAGAAGAAAGAGTATATTAGGGAACCTCCGAGTTTGCCAAGGGTTATTCCCTTAATGATTCAAAGTGAGGTTCCCTTCATAGCACCCATTACTAGGGTGATTAATATGACAATAATAGATAAGCATACACAGCAATTACATTAATAAAAACATTTTACTCCCCAAAGATAATGACGATAACTCCTCAGTGGTCTCTAAGATAAATAAACGCTGTGCATCCTACTGCCTTCGAAGTAAAAGTTTTTCAAGGAATTAGTCTGAGAACCATTCAGGAATAATTATGAAATAAGGTATATAATATACTCAAATACACTAGAAGCCAGGCATTGGGAGGTCCGATGGATACTGCTATTTTCCTAGCCTACTTATAGACTCTTTTCTGTCCATAGCACATCACTCTCAAGGGTCCCTAGAAAATTGCTGCTATGCATGTATCCTTCCTTGCGGCCATTTCTTCTTTTTTGAATCATTATTAAGACATCTGCTTCTTTACTTTTTTTTTAAATTTTTTTCCCCTGTATCATCTGATTCAATGGCTAAGTTTGTTCCACATACACATACTTACTAGATTCTATTATATAAATAACATGATATATTCAAATTCAGAATGGAATATAAATTTTGCAGTTCACTGTTATCCTTTCATTTTTTTGTGCTTCTTGTTCTGTTATGTCTTTTGGATAAGATTTTAATCTCTATTGATCAATAACTATTCTCTTAAATCCTATTTTTATACTCTATTTAGTACAATAAAGCTTTTAGAACCAAGCCACTAAATTGAAGGCAGAAAAGAGTTATGTCTTCTCATCCCACCAGCAATATTTTCTTCCAAACAGGTGAACCTATTTCTTAGAGTATTTAATATCAGTCCTGTAGATTTTTAAAGCACAAAAAATAAAAATCAATGGGATATAATAAATTGTAGAGGATATAAGAAACTAACTGAAGTTGATAAATATCCAACATGGCTTTTCATAGTCGTTCACACCCTCCGTCCGGTAAGATGATGAAAATAATCCATGTCTTTGTATTTTATTTAAAATATAAGTGGATACCAGGAAATTAAAGAGTTAGAAACATTTTCCTAAGAAACTTAAGAATTAAACTGCTAGAATAGAGTGGAAGCTAAGATATAGAAATTACGTAAAAGTCCTCTATCCCTTGGAGTAAGTGCCACATAAGCTTCTCTCTTCCCTTTTATTATAACTTCATCTATTATAATTGGAATTCCTAAGGAATCACAGGTTAGAGAAGCAAGAAAGTAGGCATGAAGGTTATTGAGTAGGAAAGGTGTTGCAGGAGATGAGAAAGAATAAAGAAGAGAGATAGAGAACTGATGGAGAACTATTTGATACCTAGAGTAAGGGTTACCTAGCTGTGGTAGATAGATAGAAAAATCAGTTTTCCACACTCAAAAAAAAGAAGAGGATAAAGGAGAAAAAAGATAACCAGAAATAATAAAGACAAGTTAAGGAAAGAGAAGGAAGATGGAGGAGGAGAAATTTGTTTAAAAAATTGACACAGGAAATGCTATTCCTCTCGAGGAAATTAAAAGCATAATCCATGACAGTTCAATAATAAGTACTAAGATTTCACTTTGAACATCATTATTTTTAGCCCAGAATCATACCAGTTCTTTTGTGTCCTATAATTGTGATCAAATACTTTTAAAATCAAAGATAATATATTAAATTTCTCTATGTATATTAAAGTAAAAATAAAAGATAATGACTTTGTAGCCCAATATCTGTATTAATGATAACACTGTAATATAATATTCACAATATTTTGTGCCTCACAGCAAGAAAAATCCATAGGCTTCTTGCTTTACTTTTTATCTCTTCTCATTTTAAAACCATGTTGTTAAATCTTTTTAAAGTTTCTTTCGAACCATGAGTTTGAACAGATACTTATTCTAATCACCAAATTAAGGAATTTGGTTTGGTTCACTGTACTCACATTTTAATATTCAAAGCAGGGATTAGCACTGATTTTTTATATTAAAATGATCCCTAAACCAAATCTGGCCCACTGCCTGTTTTTGTAAATAAAGTTTTATTGGAACATAGCCATGCTCATTAGTTTACATATTATCTATGGTTGATTTCACTCTACAGTCACAGAGTTGAACAGTTTCCCCAGAGACAATATGGCCTACAAAGCCCTAAAATACTTATTGTCTGGCTTTTTATAGAAAATGTTTGCCAATGCCTGATACAAAGCCACTATCATATGGAAAATACTACTGCAGAATCCAGTATCAATACAGAGCCTGTAAACTCCTTACAAGACCAAGAAATCCCATTTATTTGTATCCATGAGATTGGAAAATCTGACCAGTCAATGGAATACTATAAGCAATCTTAACAGATGGAAGTAAAATGCAGCTATGCAGACTGAGTTCACTGATAACTCACATTATTAAAACTCAAGTTGACAAAAGAAAGAACCTCAGAGATACATGTAACACTCCTCCTTACACTTATGCATTGAATAAGTAGTTATGAAGCACCTATTTTTTCCACCTAGTTTTAAAACCTGGGATATAAGTAGACAAGACATAGTTCTTGCACCAAGGAGTTTGAGTCTGTACTCTAACCCTTGCACTGGTTTATTGTACGGTCACTGGCTAATTTAGGTTCTCCTCATCTCTTGCTTGGATCGCTGCATTAACTTCCTAACTAATTTCTTGATTTTCAGTCTCTCCGCATTGTATACAATTATCATTTTAAAACACAGATTTGATCATATAGCTGCCTAGCTTAAAGTCCTTGGATGGCTTCTCATTGTCTGCTCCCCACAATCTCAATCTTCTCTCTGACGATTTTCTCCAGGATTCCTCCACACTAGCCAGATTGGTCTACCTGCTGTTCTCATTCAACTTCCAGTTCTTTCTCCTGATCCAGTCTGTTTATTTTTGTTAAAGATATCATCAGTCTTTCAAACTCACAAAATTTTAACTTCAAAATATTTATTTCATTACCACATTTAATTGTTGTCAAGTATTGTCACATTTTCCCTAAAATGTGTTTCCTTCTTTCCATTTTTAAATTTCTCCTCTCCCAACGTAGAGTTTTATTTCATCACTTTTGAATGACCCCTACAGCCATATAACTGGTACCCTCGAGTACTGCACAGAACACACCAATCTCTCTTTGTAAGATAACAACCTATCTTCCAGCCTCACCTACCACTTTCCTTCTACATATGCATTATGCACAGGCCAAAATGGACTCCTCATTGTTCTCTGAATATCTATAGCTTGTCCTTTTGTACCTCTACATGATGTATTTTTCTTTACATAGGGTTTCATAACCAACATCTTTACATTAATCTTCCTTTATGAACCAGTTGAACTCATTTTCTCCCACAAATCATTTTCTAATGGAGCCAGCTAATGCTTATTCCTCCCATCACTGAATATAAGTTTTAATTATTGACTATACAAAGTGTTAGGCAATTTATGGTTTACTGACCTATTTCCTAATTGTCTGTGACATATTCATATATTTTATATCAGTACACACTAATCTCTCTAGCTAAATCAGAGGTTGGTAAGTTTTTCTTTTTCTTTCTTTCTTTCTTTTTATTTTCTTTTTCCGTAAAAGGCCAGATAGTAAATATTTTCACTTTTGCATGACTTATGCCCTTCATAGTAACTATTCAATTCTACTATTTCTACTATTGTAGCACAAAAGTAGCCACAAAACAATAAATGAATCAATGGGTATGGCTACATTCAAATACAACTTTATTTACAAAATAGGAAGAAGGCTGAACTTCGCCTGAGAGCCTTACGTTGTCAACTTCTCAGCTATCATGTAAGTGGTGTTTCCAAAAACTGACTTATATTCATCCCTATTGTATTCTCCAAAAATGCCTATGGTATCTAGTACTGTGCTAGACTTAAAGACATTTGGATTCATATGCAAGCTTATCAATGTTTGTGGGTATATGTTCTAAAAAGGCAGCAACTAAAAATTTGGAAATTGAGTTAATCTTGTAAAGCGCATCATAGCTTTGGTTGAAGAGACTAAATAATACATAACTAGAATACTTCACAGGAGAACCAAATGTTAATTAGGCAATCCCACAATATTGATGTGTGTTCTATGAAGAAAACAATATCATTAAAAATAATTTAATATATCAGCAAACTATGTTTAATTGAAATCCATTTCTCACCAGCAAAAAATAAACACTTTAAACATAAACAATATTTTATCTATTTAATTCAAATAAAATGTATGCAAATGTTGATGCAATATAACATACTTATGAAATTTATTTACCTCATACAATTATGCTCCAAACCAAGAGTGCCCAGATTGAATTTGTTAGAAAAGGGGGAAGATTTTTCTCCTTTCTATGTAGTCTTTTTTATTGTAATTAAAATGTATTCTGTTAATGAATTATAGTGGTACAAAAATAATTATTAATATGATAAAACTATTTATCTATATTACAATTTTCAATTTAGAAAATTATTTAATATTTTAAAGAAAATAATTTTCAGAAGGATTAAACACGATTCCAAAACCTATTTTTGACAAATATCTTCAAATTATAATTTTAACATTTGATGTTGAAAACTAGAGTGAATTCTTTGTTTAAAACACACTTATAAGAACATAAATGCAAATAAAAAGATGTGCTTATTCCTTTAGTTTCAGCAGATTCCAGCAATAATAGATATGCAGGAGTTACTTTCATGAAATCATGTCATATTTTATGGATTAATTTTATAATGTTTTGTTATGAAGCAGAAAATAAAATGTCTAAAAATTTTATCTGATCTTACATAGATATTATACTTTAAATATAAAAATATTAAAAGTCACAAATACTATTTCCATTTATTTGTGCACACTTCTCTACAAAAGGGTGAAAAGAAACATGTATTATTATATTATATTTGTTGGTGAAGTGTATCTTAAAATATCAATGAACTTTCAGTTATTCTAAAGAGGTAAGATATTTTCATTTACTTGCTGATTAGTTCACTTGCTTCATAATTTGAAAGAACAAGTATTTTTGTCAGGAAAGTTTCTTTCTTCACAATGATTTTATAACTACAAAATAATTTTATCTGTAACAGTGCTTCACGACCCGTGGTGGTAGTGGTGGGGGCGGGGCTTTCATCCCCCAGGCAGCCTTGGGGAATGGTTGACATGAATGGTGGTACTATTGGAATCTTAGTGGGTAGAGTCCAGAGATACTAATCAATTATCTACAATTCACAGGAAAGCCCCCCACAACTAAGAATTCTGGCCCCAAAATGGTAGCAGATGGGTTTGCCTCTTAACGGATCTTAATGAAGGGCTCTAAATCACTTAGCCTTGTATGACTGAGGCATGTACATCAATCAGCCAATACCAAAGAAGAGAGAATTTTCTTTCTTACTAATCTTTTTCACTGCTCCAAGATAGGCTGTATTATTGTACCACAAAATAGCAATTTACAATGCCAATAAACTTACTACTAATTGCATATGAATTCATTTGCAGCTTAGTTGTTTGATATTTGTATTATATTTTGCCAAGGAAATAACGCTAAAAATGGTGAATATTTATTTTTCAGATGAACCAAAAAAACCCATTAATTCATAATATGATTTTACGATGACACATAAATAGTCATTAAAAACCTAAATTAGGTCATAGTCTTTATTACTGGTATTGGGAGCAGAGGACAATCTATTGTAGGAAGGAAGTATAAGAGGAGAAAGTGATTCCCTCTGTGATGTTTTTATATCAATCGTTTGAATGACGTAGCAATGTGTCTTTGGCATGTTTCAACGCTCATTTCTTCTTCATTGCTCATTCCCTCTCGCCCTTCTCTTAGGCTCTTGGTACTGCACAATGTTCTAAACACCTCATTATAGAAGCCTCACAAGTTTTCTCAAATCTCATTAATTCTTCCTTTCTTTGATATCACCGTCATTTCACTTCACCTCAGTGGTGAGAATTCTCATGTTTCAAAGGTGCTGATATCAACTACAAGTAAAGGTAGAAACATTTTGTTTTAACTATTTCACATCGGCTTACCATTCTTAGAAATATTACTATTTTAAGATAGGATGCATGCTAAATAAAATAAATCTCTTAAAGGTAGTATGTAAATATATGAAAGAGACACTATTAAACAGTTAAATGTGAGGAAAACAGTATTTTTAACAGAATTAATAATATGTAGGATGGAGGGATATATATATATATATATATATATATATATATATATGGCAGTTAGTTAATCTTAATATAATAAAGTGTGGAAGTGAGCAATTTAAGTAACCTTCAAATATTTAAAATTCAACTCTGTCACATTTAAACATGGGTTTTCATATTAATCATATGAAAAAAAGTTGCTTGTAATTGAATATATCAATAGCCCCATATGGAATCCCTCATTCCTCAAGTTTCATAAGTGATACTTCGTCCCTAAAGGAATAAATGGGGTTACTAATATGTTAGAATCTAGATTTAAAAAAAAAATAAGATCAGCCAGTTTTCTTACAAATATCAAGAACAATTTAATTTTCTATAGAAATATTTTCCTGAAGCAATTGGAGGCACTCAAATCATTTAACTGTTAAAACTACTCTGAGAAACAGCCTGCAATTATCCTTATAGTGTCTTAATATAACATGCAGGTGAGATAAACATTGATAGAAAGAATAGAGGTTCCATACATTGAATGATCTATTTTTATCACAATATGCTAGAAAATGTGCTAAGTGTTTTGTAAGCATTATTTTTATTTATTCCTTTTACTGGGCATTTTTGTTTATAAAAATAATAAATTACCTCCACTTTACAGAAGAGTAAATTTAATTTTGAAAAAAGGTTAAAAAATAAACAAACTATAATCACACAACTATTAAGAGAGGAATAAAGTTTTAGATTCCATAAAATGAGCCTTAACCATTATACATACTACTTCTCTAAATGCAGCAATTCACTTAGATTTATTCATTCATTTAACAATTCATGGATACCTGATAAAAAAAGGAATAGGAGATAGATGCTGACTTAGAGTGTAAGTTTTATAAATATATTTCACCTAATTGTTGTGACTACGAAGAAACTCCTCATGTCTCATTCATTCTGTTTCTGTGTTTGATTAGTTTTTCTAAGGGTTGTGCCATTTTAATGTGTTATATAAAACACTTTGTACATGTGCCAGTCGCTGTGGGTTTCAAGAACAAAATTAAAAGGGACAGTTGAGTCAGAAAGCCTGTCTTTGAAAATAAAATAAAACGGTCCCTGCAAAATAGTATTTTTTTATCAACAAATATTTATTAAGTCCCCAGTAAACTGAATCCTTTTCAGGCAGAAAATTTCCCTCAAGAAGGGAAAAGCATTTTGTAATTGGTGAAAGTCTAATGGATAAAGTATTTGCAACATTCTACATTTAAAGTGACAATCACATTCTTGAGTTATTTTAAGAAAACATTCCAATCAGAGCAGCTAAAGAAACCATATAAAAGAAAACAAAAACAAAACAAAACAAAAGCAAACAAACAAAAACAGAGTGGTAAAATCTTTCTGGATTCATGAACAAATGCAGTTTCACTGGGTGTTTAAGTCACAACTGAAGTTTTAAATCAGAAAACACTTTTAGGCTGAGAGAGGACACAAAGAATGATGGATGGGAGATGTACTCATACATGCAAAAAAAGAAAGTTACACTTTCCCCATGTTTACAAACAATTCCCCTTATAAGATGAGGCTAGGATTTAATGCCGGCCTGTGAATTACTTTTTTAAATGGTGGGGGGAAAATAACAACAACACACACACACTAAAGAAAGAATAATATTTTATAACACATGAAATTTTTATGAAAATGAAAATCCAGAGTATATAAATGAAATTTTGCTGGAACAGACAACTTATTCATCTTCTTTTCATTTTTCTTTTCTTTTCTTTCTTTTTTTTAAATTAAAGTTTACAATTGGGGTGACAATTGTCAGTAAAGTTACATAGATTTCAGGTGCACAATTCTGTAATACATCATCTATATCTCACCTTATGTGTTTACCACCCAGAGTCAGTTCTCCTTCCATCACCATATATTTGACCCCATTTACCCTCTTCTAGAATCCTCCTCCTTCATTACCCTCTGGTAACCACTAAACTATTGTCTATTTTTATGAGTTTTTGTATCTTCTTTTGTTTGTCTTGTTCTTTTGTTGTTTTCAGTTTTATATGCTACATATTGATGAAATCATGTGGTTCTCTATTTTTGCTGTCTAACTTATCTCGCTTAGCATTATAATCTGAAGATCCATCCATGTTTTGCAAATGGTACTATTTCATCTTTTCTTGTGGCCAAATAGTATTCCATTGTGTATATATACCACAACTTCTTTATCCACTCATCTACTGAAGGACACTTTGGTTGTTTCCATCTCTTGGCCACCACAAATAAAGCTGCAATGAACATAGGAGAACAAATATCTTTACAAATAAATGTTTTCGGATTTTTTTGGTAGATACCCAGGAGAGGGATTGCTGGGTCATATGGTAATTCTATTCTTAATTTTTTGAGGAACCTCCACACTGCCTTCCATAGCGGCTGCACCAATCTGCATTCCCACCAACAGTGTATGAGGGTTCCTTTTTCTCCACAGCCTCTCCAACACTTGTTACTATTTGTCTTGTTGATGATAGCCATTCTGACTGGGGTGAAGTGATATCTCATTGTGGTTTTTATTTGCATTTATCTGGTTATTAGTGATGTTGAGCATTTTTTCATATGTCTATTTTCCATTTGTATGTTTTCTTTGGGGAAATGTTTCTTCAGGTCCTCTGCCCATTTTTGAATTGGATTGTTTGTTTTTTGTTGTTGAGTTGTATGAGTTTGTATATATATCCAAATATATTTTGGATATTAGCCCCGTATTGAAGGCATTCTTTACAAAAATCTTCTCTCATTTGGTTGGTTGCCTCTTTATTTTGTTGGATGGTTTCTTTTGCCGTGCAGAAGCTTTTTAGTTTGATATAGTCCCATTCATTTATTTTAGCTTTTACTTCCTTTGCCTTTGGAGTCAAATTCATAAAATGCTCTTTGACCTCAAGGTCCCTAAGTTTAGTACCTATGTTTTCTTCTATGCAGTTTATTGTTTCAGGTCTTAAGTTTAGGTATTTGATCCATTTCTATCTGACTGTTTCCACAATATAACAGCAAGAGTAAACAGTTACAACAGAGACATATGGCCCGTTAAAGCCTAAAATACTTACTATCTAGTCTTTCACAAAACAAGTTTGCTAATTCCTCTCCTAAACCATTACCATGGTCTGTATGTCACACTTTGATTGTGATGCCGGTTACAGAAACTAGTAAACTAAAGCAATTCCAAAATTCTTCATTCTTGCCCCAACCTTTCTCACTACACAGACCTCTATCACTATTTTAATTGATTTTGCCTTTAAGTGCATCTCAACTATACCATTCTCTCTGTTCTTATGACCATGTCCCAGATTTTGGCATCAGCTACATCCCAATCAGCTGAAGAAGCATCCCTACTAGTCTCCTACCTGCAGTCCTCTCTCTCTCTCCAAACTGTTCATTGCACAGATGGAGTTCAGTTTCTAGCATGCAAATCTGCTCTTTTCACTCCCTTGACCAACTGTTTTTAATGTTCTTCTCCTTCCCTTTGAGCAGCAGTCCTTAAGGAAGGATCAACATGCCCTGGGAACTTGTTAAAAACGTAAAATCTCAAACCACAGCCCAGACTTACTGAATCAGAGCTTTTGAGTAGAACCCAAAAATCTTAGCATTTCTCTGCCTTAGGTTCTTTATCTGTGAAACTTTGTTGCAATGAGGATTAGCAAGTGTCAGGTGCTATTATTATAATTCTTAATATTGTTATAATAAATGACTTAGCTAGACTCTATAGTTGACACAAATAAATAATATACACTCTAATACTCAAATGATTTTTATAATCCATTGCGTATACAAAACAGAGTTAGGAAAACATCAAATAACCCTACAAGCTCTAAGTGCTAACGAAGTTCTTACGGTGTTTACCATGAATATGGAAGAGGTAAAAAAATGAATTATGTAAAGATTTAAAATTGATATGTGGCTCTGAAGTGATAAGTCTCTCAGAAGGAAAATTTTTCCTGAAAATATTTGTGTAGATTAAGAGTGATATTTGTAAAACACTAATAAAACACTATACAAGTTTTATTACCTACCTTATTATTACAAAGTCATAATCATGAAGCCATTTTTATTTAATATTTAATCATGCAAGCCCTGATCTCAATGTCCAAACAAAAAAACTAACACATAGTTCAAAAAAAGGTTTATTATAAAAAAGTAGCTGCTGCTACTGTTTTTAATATACTCAACATTTATTCAATTAATATTACTATTCAAATAATATCTGTGCTTAGTGATAAAATATATTTAGATTAGATGGCTTTATAAATATAAATTAAGGCTTCAATTAAGGGGAAACCTACAATTTTGGTGTTCTTGCTCAATATAAAAGAGAAAAAACAACATGTGGATTTATATAACTTCTCTCTATGCTAAGGAAAAACATTCTTGTATGTATTTATTCAGTAGGTATCCATAAGTATCAGCTATATGTGATGAATTGCCAAAACACCAAATACAGCAAATGTAAGTTAAAGTACCCAGTTATCAGTCCAATTGATGGAATAGGGTGAAAACATATAAGTCTTCCAAAAGCGTATGGGGATAAAATATGATTATCTAACCAGTGTAAAAATGGTACACTTTATGTGAAATTCTAGTTCCAAACTTCCCAATATTTTATATTCAAATTTTTGTTGTCAGTCTCCTCACAATAAAACTACTATTACTTTGTGTCCTTTTGCTTTGCTCTAGACTTTCTTGCTTTATTTTTTTGGCGATGTCATGTGCCTAATACTACCTGCCTCATCTCCAATCTATCCCGTCCTCCATTTTATCTTCACTTTGATATCATAAATACATGCCTAACACATGAAATCCATATGTCACGCCTATAATTAGACATATTTCATGCCCACTCTCCTGCCACCCGGGCCCCCACTGCCAATAGCACAATATCCAAATGTGCTAGCCAAAACTGAGGGCTCCTGTGGAGAACAAAGTGGTGGGATGAGGCAGCTGAACCTTGAGCTGGTTGCTCTACCCTCCCTTCTGCTCTAACTGGAGCACCTCCGATTATTATTATTCCTGGACTAAATCCAACTTATCGTGTTATATTTCTCTCTTTAAAGTCAAAGTTGGATTTAATTTAGTAATGTTGGGTTTCAAATTAGGGTAGCCATACCTACATTTTGGTTATAGTTTATGTATGTATGTATGTATGTATGTATGTATGTGTGTATGTATTTATTATGGATTTGTATCCCTATCTGATATGGATTCCTGTCAGAGCTCAGATAGAACTCTGGTAGAACCAGAACTACATTATGTGTGTGTGTGTGTGTGAATGTACGTATCTCCTAAATAATACATATTCATATAGACAGATAACATTTTTGTTCTAAAAATAATATAGGATCATAAAAAGAGACACATAGATCCATGGACAAAATAGAGAGCTCAAAAATAAATTTACACATATAGGGTCGATAGATTTATGGCAAAGGGGCTAAGAATATAAAATGGAGAAAGAACAGGATAAATGGTGCTGGGGAAAATGCATACCCATACACAGAAGAATGAAACTGGGCCACTATTTTACATCATATAAAAAAAGTGAACTCAAATGGATTAAAGACTTGAATATGATCTGGGAAACCATAAAACTAGAAGAAAACATAGGTGGAAACATCTGTCTTGGTGATGATTTTTTAGATTTGACACCAAAAGCAAAGGCATCAAAAACAAAAAGCAACAAGAGGAACTACATCAAACTTAAAAATTTCTGTACAGAAAAGGAAATCATTTACAAAATGAAAAGACAACCTAGCAAACAGGAGAAAATATTTTCAAATAATGTATCTGATAAGAGGTTAACATATCCAAAATACGTATAAAAAATAATACAACTCAATAGCAAAAACAAACAACAATCAGATTCAGAAATGAGTAGAGGAGCTGATTAGACATATTTGCAAGGAAGACATACAGATGGCCAATAAATACATGAAAAGATGCTCAGCATCACTAATTTTCAGAGAAATGCAAATCAAAACCACAATGAGATATCATCTCACACCTGTTAAAATGGCTATCAGAAAGGCAAGAAATAACAAGTGTTGGAGAGGATATGGAGTAAAGGCCACTCTTGTGCACTGTTGGTGACAATACAAATTGATATAGCCACTATAGGAAACAGTATGGAGGTTCCTCAAAGAATTAAAAATAAAACTGTCATACAATCCAGCAATTCCACGTCTGGTATTTATCCAAAGAAAACAGATATACTAAATCAAAAAAAATATATATGTAGTCTCATGTACATTACAGATTTAATTACAATAGCCAAGACATGAAAACAACCTAAGTGTTCACCAACGGATGAATTGATAAAGAAAATATAATACACACACACAATACACACACACACACACACACACACACACACACTAGAATATTATTCAACAATATGAAAAAAAGGACATCTTGCCATTTGCAACAACATGGACTTGAGGTCATTATGCTAAGTAAAATAAGTCAGATTAACAAAGACAAATACCTCCTTATGATCTCACTTATATATGGAATCTAAAACAAAACTCAAATTGGTAGTTGCTAGAGAGGTATGGGGTAGGAGGGGTGGACAAAATGGATAAAGGGGGTCAAAAGATATAAACTTGCAGTGATAAAAATAAGTAAATCATGGGGATGTAATGTACAGCATGCTGACTATAATAAATAATACTGTATTAAATATTCAAAAGTCGTTAAGATACTAGATTTAAAAACAATTAATTAATCAATTAATTAAAAATAATATAAGAAAGAGTATGACATAATTTTCATTCAGATTTAGTGATTCTTTTGCTTCTTGGAAGGGCTTATGTTCATGTATTTGTTTCTGGAGGCAACTACAAAAGATCTCACGATTTGCTGACAATAATAACAAAACCCAAAACTATTAAATATGGAAAAATTATGTATGTATAGATGCATGTATTAAAGCTATTAATGACAGAATAGAAATGAACTAAACTCAAACTAAATATCCAAAAATAAATGAATAGTTGAGAACATTTTTGATAGTCATATGCTATGTGAAAATATGTAGTAATTAAAAATGAGATTTATGAGGTATCAGTAATAACAAGGGAGAATGCTAATGCTAAGTGTAAAAAGAAACATACAAAGTTAACAATAAAGTAATATTAAATTTGAAGAGATACAAAAGCTTTCTTAATTTAGAAGAGAATGAAACATGGACTGTGGAGTTGGTCACGCTCCTTGGAATTTTGGTGCTGGCTTTGATGAGCTTTATTACTCTGAGCTAGGTAATGTCACTTCCCTGAGCTTCAGTGTTCTCCTAGAAAGTGAGATTATCCTGTTAGATGGCTCTGATAATTTTGGAAAAAAGTAAAAACTAAATGGCACATAGTAGTTCATCAATAAATAGTGACAGGTTTTTGTTGTTGTTGTTTTTGTTGTGTGTGTGTGTGTGTGTGTATTGTATGTGATTGAACACCTCTATTGAAACAACTAGAAGAAAAACCATTGAAATGTTTGTTGCTTTGTGAGTGGGGAAAATGGGTGTATATTTACTCTGATTCCTGTTTTTCTGCATTACAGACCTTACCTGTTATAGGAAAATATTATTTTACAATACGGTATTAAATAAACTTTAAATATTCCTTTTCCTAGTATAACCACAGCTTTTATGCTCTTCACTGTGTCTATAAGCAGTGGTGTTAGATGGTAACCTGAGTGTGGACAGAATAGATTTGATGGTCTAGTCACCTGATTATATCTGCTTTCTCTTGATAGATCATGAGCGATCCTATTGCTCTTATTTATAGTTGTGATTCACACTTTTATTGGCATTGTCTTTAAACAAATAGGTCTGATATAGAAAATCATGATATTAATGCCATTACGAATTATTTGAATGTGATAAAAATGTATTCAAAATGTCTCAGAAAAGTAATATAACCTAAATTTCAACGAAAGGTGGCTAAGATAATAGGAATGCAACAATGGTTACTTTTTTAAAAAAATTATTTACTTATGTATATAAACACAAAGCACTGACAATGGGTGAGACACTGTTCTAAGAACTTTTCAGGTATTAACTTGTGTTTCAAATGTCCATATTTAATGACTATTAATCTCATGTTTACTCAAGCCTATGATGTAGATACAATGATTACCTTTAGTTTAAAGATGAGGAAACTGTGGCACAGAGAAGTTAAGTATCTGTGCAAAATCATACAATTAATAAATTGTAGGGCTGGGATTTGAGCCCAGGCATTTGGGCCCCAAAGTCCCTGCCATTAAATGTAAGCTCAGCTTCCTCGTACTACAAAAAATGTGAAAATGTAGTTTTAAAATATACACTATTGCTCTTTTATATTGCATATGTTTAAAAACGCTTTGATTTATTTCTTCTTAAATTCATATAACAACTTTAGGAACAAAAGAATCTAATGTAGATTTCCTTTTTTAGAAATTCTGCTTAAATGTCCAATAACCAAACTGGAAATGTACACATGATGAATGCTTACTTGTAAGAAAACTGGGGCTAAAACTTTTATTAATTTTCTACTTGGAGGATTAGATATCTTCAAAGAATAGTTCTAACCTTTATTTCTTTAATTTTTAAAATATATATTTCAATTTTATAACACTGAATGTCATGTATTTTAAAATTTATTAATATTATTTTTTCATGGACCTCACATTCATTCACTGGAAAACAAGGGTCTATTACTATTGGACTTCTGCTAATGCTGAACTTTGTCACCACTTTCATTGTAACTTTACCTTTGGTAATAAAATAGTCAATACATTCCTGCATCTTTAAAAAAAAAAAAATTCCCCTAACATTGGAAGTGTTACTTCATAGAAGCATATAAACAGGATGGATAATCTCAGTGATGTTTATAATGGAGAAAAGTATGATGTTCTCTGATCATTCTCAAAATTGGAAACTAAATTTTGTTTAGGAAAATGTAAGTTCTCCTTATAGGTGACATTCTCTAGAAGGATATAAAGACTAGAATATCTACCTTGAATCCTGGGAAGATATGTTAAATTAGATCCATACAGCAAAAATTTCCTTATTTTCAATTTTCAAGTTAAGTAAAGATGTCAAGAACATATTTCTCCAACCAAATTAATCATACTGAATGTCTCACTTCCATTCTGTATATATGAAAATGTCAAAAAGACTTCAAGGTATCAAGTTTCTTCCCATTCTATGAATTTGCTAGGGGCCAGGTCAATGTGGGAAATCAGACAGTCAGTTACTAAATGAAATCCATGGATCTTATTTTGAGGGAGGGGGATGATATAACACATAGATCCAAGCCATTTTTCATGGTCCAATTTATGTAAACTACTCTAACATAAAACTTCTACTTCCTACAAAATGCTGAACAGCCTGGGAGACAAAAATATATATGTATGTATTTTTGCCTTTTAAAAATTAAAACCAATCCCATCTTGTAAGTGCCTGTCTATGACTAGATACTCCTCCATGCTGAGGGAAGTTTTTTTAGAAAAAAAAAATATATATATATACATATATATATATATATATATATATATATATATATATATATATCCCCCCCCCCATTATAACAGTGGTATATTGCTGGTCAGAATCATGATTTCTTGCCTAATTTCAATTCAGCTAAATCCAATATATTTACTGAATGCCTATTAAGTGCAAACATGATTAAGCTATATTTCCTCCCTTTAATGCCCTCATGCTTTGCAGGTTTGTAGGATGAAAGGATAGGATGAAAGGAGTAAAGCAGTTAAGGGTGACAGGAAAGGATTAAAGTAATTGCCCACATAATCCAGGGTGTATACTAGAAACTCCCATGTGACAAAGAAGGATCAATTACATAAGAAAATTGAAACTGAGAAATTGAGTGTACCTGGGAAAAGAACTAGACTGAATCAGATTGTCAGAGAGAGGGGCGCAGACACTTTACAGATGAGGTCATTTTGATGGGAAAAAACAGTATCAAGGGAGAATGAAGACCAAATATCAAAGAAAAAGGATTGCCATGGAATTTATGGACCACAAATGTATTTTTAATCAACATAGGAGAAGATTATACGAATTCAAAATGAGGCTTGAAGTATGGTCCATAAGACCAGAAATGCCAATGAGGTGGAAGGTCTGCTTAAACTACATTGAAATTAGGAGAAAATAGACCCTCTGTAGGAAAGAGCTTGTCATCTGAGAATTATGTCTCAAATAAGCACACGTTAATGGTAAAGGGAACATCATTTGCATTGGAATGAGATTTCCATAGATTATTACACATGTCATAATGGGGAAGAGTCAGACAACAGTTATAAAAAGATGAGCTGATGTTGTACCAAATAGACCAGGTATCCCAGAAAAGAAAAATAAATGTGATACTTACTTAGAATTAAGAACATTTGGTGATGATTAATTGGAGGAAATGAAAGCACAAACCCACGATGAAGATTTCTATGGCACTAGCATGTGAAATCCATGGGGAGAGGTAGCAGACATGTTTGTGTGAACTCAGTTCTCTTCAAATGGATAAGCTTAAGTGGATAGTTTATGCTTTCTTACGGCACCACTCCTTTTCCTCCCATTATCCTGCCCAGCGACTACTTCGGGTGGGGGTTTAACATAAATGTATCCTTGGCATTCTCCGCTAATTTACTGATCATACTTAGATAAGATATTCCAATCCTGAAAACTTTCTAAAACTTCCCACAGTATCTTTCTATTGATATAAATGTGACTAAAAATCTGTGGACTTGGTGTAAAACCCTTAATTTCTAAGATTTCTCTATTTCTATAAGAAAGAAACAAAAAGGGAAAGAAAAATATTCTGAACTAATTAAAATAAAGGCTGGAACCACTCCCATTCTACAATATACATAAATATTAATAATTGTTAACTTACCAAAGTTATTTTATAATTCAAATATTATACGATTCAGGTGAAAATACCTTCTGGGTGGTTAATTCATGACAAGCACTTACCCTGTGGCTGACGACTAGGGTGGTATATCTGAAGGTCAAATGGCTGGGCACTGGTTTTCTGAATCACACTGACATTCTGCCCTGTCCACTTATTGGCTTTAGATAAGGTGTTGGTCCTCCAGTCAGTCCAATAGACCTCACTCCCATATAGAGACACAGCAAAGGGATGAGAAAGGTATTCATGGCCCCGGATGATTTCTATCATGCCTGTTCCATCATAGAGGGCTGAATATATAGCATCTGACCTACAGAAAGATAAATACATCATTTTTCAGCTGTTTATCAAAACTCATTCAAATAGTGTAGTGATGTGATCGTCTTACTTAGGTAAATGACAGAGAAATATTTTATAAAGTCTATTTTTATGGGCCTGTATCTAATTTGTAGGGAAAAAAAAGCCATCATAACAAAAAAAAACAAAAAGCCACCGCCAACTGCCAGAAAATCACCACCATTATAGTAAAAACGAAACAAAAATCACCGCCTATTTCAATGTGTGTATACATTTATACATGCATATTAGGACACATTTTGAATTTGTAAATATTATCTGAGGATGGTAACAGAAAATAGAGAAGAGATTATTTTTTAACCTGGCATCTGTCCAAACTATCCTTTTTTCAAAGTGGTCCACAGTCAGTCCATTAGGCCAAGCCCCTGTTTTCATGTCTTTGTAGACAGTTTTTCTCCCAGCACCACTCATAGAGGCAGATTCAATGCGAGGAAAATTGGCATCCCAATCTGTCCAGAAGAGAATTCTGAACAAAAAGAAAAAAAAATACTATTGTTTCAGCCATTCATTTCACAACTATTTACTGAATGCCTTCTATATGCTAGGCGCTGGGTAGGTAAACAATGGCAAGAGAAATGGCATATTACCTACCCTCATGGGGCTTACAGTCCAGAGGAGGAGACTAAATAAACACATGGATATAACTATAGCTTCTAAAATATTTTGAAGAAAAAGTTGTTAATAGACAAAATAGCAGGTGAGTGACCTACTTATAGAAGATGATCAAGGACAAAAGCATGAAGGTGATGTTTACACAGAATCTGAAAGATGAGGAGAGTAGTATAAAAAGCAAAATAAATAGCGGATACAAAGGCCCTAATGGAGACAGAAAAATATGAGCTATGGGGGGAACAGACATAAGGCCAATGAATCAAAAATATGGTGGAGGAAAGGGAAAGAAGATAAAGTTGAAAAGGGTTACCTTATGGGTCTTGTAAGATAAGGCGATTATTTGGTATTTTATTGCAAGTGAATAAGAGACATATTTAAGCAGGATAAAAACATGGTATCATATATAACTGGATTATAGTGAGGCGAGATTCTGGCTATGTCAGGTGGTTATTTTAAAGGACCAAAGGGATAGTGGTTTGGAGTATGCTGGTGGCAGTGAAGATAAGCAAATGGATTCAAGATACATTTTGGAGGGAACATTGCTAGGACTAGTTGATGACTGGATGTAGAGAATGAGGCAGAGAATGGAATCATAGGGACTGTCAGTTTCTTGTTTTAGTAAACTCAGAGTGAGGATAGTGAGAGGGCATGTGAGAAATCCACTAAGTGAAATGGGAAAAATGGAAAAAGAACAGATTTTAAGAGCTGATAATTGAGTATAGATGGGTGTGGATAGCAATCAATAATTTGGTTTTGATTTTTCATCTTGAGATTTCAAGACATCCAAAAGGAGACAGCCAGGAAGCTATAGTATGCCAGGGTGAAGTTCAGAGAAGAAGGCCGAGCTGGAGACATAATTTGGAAGTCATATGTATGTAGATGATAATTAGATTCAAATGGATGGAATAGATCATATGCCAGAGGATGTAGAAAAAAAATAAACAGCAACAGAAGAAAAGCATATACTTTGATATATATATAGACATGCAATTATTAAAACACACCTTTTTATATGTTAAAGATCATTACTTTTTTTAACAAGTGTTATTTGTAAATCTAGAAATTCATAGTGCATAAACAGTTCTACACAACAGGCATTAAATGCTACAAGTCATGCATTTGATTTTTAAGGCTATTAGGTAATGGATGGTTTATGTTTAATTGATAGGGGTCTACACTGTTGATGAATGTTTCAATAGTGATTACATAATGTAGTCACTCAACAATTTGGCAATTATTACAACAGCTAATATTTTTTGAATGTTTATTGTGTTCCATTGACTATTTTCAGCTTTATATAGATTATCTCATTTAATTGCCATTAGACCACAGCTAGTTATCCATGTTTTACAGATGAGAAAACGAGCTTAGAGAAGTTAAATTACTTGATCAGGGTTACATAGCTATCAAGTGGCAAAGAGATGGGGACCTAGAGAGCTTAATTTCTGTTTTCATGCTTTTAATATCTAACTTTAATGCCATGCCATTAAATAAAATAGCAAAGGGAAAGCATCTGGTACAGAAGTAGGTGCACGTTTAGTTGCCTTCTCGACTTTGGTATTAGATCCCAATGGATAGCATGGGATTAGGTATGGGAGAACACAAAGGACTGGAGATAAACCGACAGTCCAGTAAATTTTCTTATTTCTGAAAACATTTTGGTGACAAATGTTAAAATTATTGGTAAAAAATAAATTAAATATGTGTGTGTGTGTGTGTGTGTGTGTATACACACATATATACACACATATATACATATATATACATATATGTATATATATATCGCCATTTTTAATTCCTCAATTATTTTGAATAATCCTTTAGTATCGGGATTTGGTGGATTATCTTGGAAAATGAAACAATCCTCTGGAACAAAATTTAAAATCCAATTCAACCTATCTTCTTCTCCTTCTCCTTCTTCTTCTTCTTCTTCTTTTTCTTCTTAATGTATTATGTCTATTTAAGGAAATGTTGAATGATGTAAACTAAGCTTTCATCATGACTTCAATTTTTAAGACGTTTATAGTCTTTTACAGGACATAGGAATTACAAATATGGAGTAATTAGAAGATAATTCAAAACATTATATAATGAATTATGTGAGCTAAAAGAGAATGGTGGACAGTGAAGGATGATATTGACCTTCTTGATAGAATGAAAGTTCATAATTATTAAATAATTGTGTCAAAGTTGAATTGTGGCAATGTGGATGCTTTTGTGCCAAACTCGAAGCCAAGGTTGGGGTCTGCCCCACTCCACCATAATTAATCTCAGAATCCATTTTCTCTTCTGTAAACGAACAGCATAATGATCACACTTGTCAGGAACATGCGATGAAGTAATGCATATAACTAATTTCACTCATAGAATGGCTAGGACATAGAAAACATTTGTGTTTGTACAAGCATGCACACACACACATATTCATAGAGAGTATTTGTTAAAAGCAAAATTTCAGTCTTTACAAACTATTAAAGAAATGGGGGGGAGAAAAAGGAGAGAGAGAGAAAGAGAGAAAGAGAATGAAAATTATTGCTAATGACAATGTTTAAGTGTGAAAACAGCATATATGTATATATATATACATATATATACGTATATATGTATGTGAAGGTAGATTAGTTTTATAAAATAAGCATGAGTCAAAGGCATGAAAAAAGGATTTAGAGGAGTAGGTCAGAGGATTGGATTTATATTATAGAATGTCTCTCAAACAATGAGTTCATGTTAATTTTTTTTTGTTTGTTTGTTTTTTTGTTTAGTTTTATGGGTAGCTTTAGGAGTTTCCACATCTCTGGTGTCTGGTGGTGTCGGGAACATATACACAAAAGCAATATCCAAATTATTCATTGTTTAACCACAAAATATTTGAATAAATTAAGTAAATAGT
Source organism: Rhinolophus ferrumequinum (assembly GCF_004115265.2). Lineage (NCBI taxonomy): Eukaryota > Metazoa > Chordata > Mammalia > Chiroptera > Rhinolophidae > Rhinolophus > Rhinolophus ferrumequinum. The sequence goes on along the minus strand of NC_046291.1, from coordinate 78,069,120 downwards.
TGGGAAAGAATAAAAATGAACATTTAATATATCATAGGGCAATGTGTTCATAATTTTTGAAGCTTTGTGATAGATAAGATGAAGTTTATTATATAATTCCTTTTATCCTGTATATTTGAAAAAATATATAATAAAACATTCAAAAGTGTGAATAAGTCAACATTAAACAAATAGATAAAAGTTTTCACAATGGACTAGAGGACATTCATAAAATCTCATTTTTGGAATGTTATTCTGAAAAGACTAATGTTTAATGATGAAATTGTTTTGTATGAAAACATACTACTTATCTAAAATATAAGCATAACATAATCTATAAGCTATATATAGACATAGATGTAGATATAGATAAAGATATAGATATAGATATATAATATGTTGCCAGTTAAAATGAAACAAAGGTTAATTAATAGAAAGTTGGTAGGCTATTCAGTTAAGTAGCTGAATGTTTTTCTTAAAAAGAATGAATATGAAATGAATTCTACGTCTCACTTCAAATTTACTTTTGGATGTGCACATCTTTTCACTGACACAAGCTGTCTGTCAGCTGCCCTTTAAACTTAGCATTAAGAAAATAAGATTTAAAATAGAAACAAAACCAACATAGCACAGTCAAATTAAATGTAATATACTGACAAACAAGGTAAAGTACAGAGATTTTCAGGTTTGAAAAAGATTAGTAAAAATAATCCCTGAAAACAAACAGTGAATTTGAGAGTCATAGGTACTCTGAGTATCCATGGATAAACCACCACCTGATCTAGACAAGTCTGTACTTCACGCTCTGGATTAATGACCCAAAGACTTCTGAAGCATTGTCATTTGCATGTATAACAAATGGAGATTTGGTGTCTCCCTTGTAACTTTCTACCTAGTTCTGCCTTGTGTGGTCATGGCAATTTCAATATACATATCAGCACCTCTGCAAATCTACATGCTCTGTATGTAAGTTTACAAAAATGGCACTGTGGACTCTCAAATAGATGCTTCCAGTGGACACAAAAAAAATCATATATATATATATATATATATATATATGATTATATATGATTATATATATATATATATATGATTATATATGATTATATATATATATGTAGTGGCTTGGGACGACTTGCAGCATTCTAAAATGAGTAATCCCTACATTTCTTCACTAAATATAGCTGCATTAAGCTGTTTCTTCTGTAGTGGTCACTGTGATCTTAATCTTTCACCAATTCAGGTGGGAAATTTACAATACTTTTTATAAAATACAATGTTCTAGAATCAGCTTCTCTGACAGTATTCTTAAACTTGCCAAAAGTCAGTTTACTATCAATTTTAAAAGTTGATTTCAAGGATCAATGTTTCATAAAATTCTAGGCAGTCTTTTGTATACTTCACGATGTGGTATTTTAAAAGAATCGTTTTTCCCACATTACTTTCTTTTTATGGTTAAAATGTATTAGCTTTTCAATGAATGCATTATTTTTTCAAATATACAAAGACTGAATATCCTTTCTTACAGGACATATGGAAATGTTCAGCCACGGTTGCTTTCAAAAAGGACACTACAGTGTACTGATTCTACAGTTCCTGCATTTATGGGTTAGCCTGTATCAGGCTGAAATTGGGTCAATAGACCATGAACAAATTATACCATTACAGGCATGAAAGGGCCATTATCATCTATCAGGTTAAGTTGCAGAAGGTGAAAATAAATGATTTTGACAAAAAAAAAGAGGTTACTGCTCTATAATTTTTAGGTCGGCTAAAACCAACAATGTCTTTATTAGTTTTGCTTAAGAACACTCCCAAATAAAATTAAAATTGTATTTAGATGTCTTATTAATCTTCACGATTACTATATGCTTTTACCAATTGCAACTGTTATAGCAGAGTCCAGTTATCATAACAAATGGAAACTAAATACCCTCAGTGGAGTAGGAAGATGCCACAGGCTGGCACAAGAATAAAAGCAACAAAAGTTCAAGAACTGAAGTGAGCATGGCCTGCTAGATTGTGAACTCCCTGGTGCTTGTTACTCCCTAATAATAAGCTTGATGGTTAGAGGAGATTCATGTACTCACTGAGGTCACCTTAGCAATAAGTGTATTCCCTAAAAGTGGAATGAAAGAAAAATGCCTCCTCCCTAATACTCCCAATTTACAATCTTGGTATACTGGGTCAAAACCACTTGGGATACTGGGTCACTTGGAATACTGGGTCAAAACCCAAAATGCCGAAAGGATGTAGCATGGTAGAAAATACGGTATGCTTTATAATGTGAAATGAAGGCCAGTGGATACTATACTTAGAAAGCAAAGTAGTCTATTTAAAACATTTCTTTTTGGTTATCTGTAAAATAGGTCACAAAGACCTAGATTGCTGTAGGAACTTCATGTGATGTAAACATGTTTTATGAGGCTAAGATTATAGCCTGTCTTTATCCTCAGCTGTGAGTGCAAACTATTTTTTTCATTTGTTATAAAAAAAAGTTTATAGTACTAACTGTTTTGTTTGTTTGTTGTTTTACTGTACAGTTCACTTTTTAAGGAGTACCCTTGATTTACTGTAAGTTACATGTAAACAAAGTCTATTCATACATAGTATAAATTACATTATTTAGCACAGTTATATATACCAAGAGCGTCTATTGAGCACAATTATGTATGCCAAGAGCAGTGAAAGATTTCCTAGGCTTGTAAGCAACTTTGCTTGCCATTGGAAAGCTTACAATTTAGATGGAAAGATAATTATATTTAGACAAACTATATTTCTCAAAAAATTATCCAGTGAATTTATCCTAATATAAAAATTTTCAAACTATGTTTAAATGTCTTTGGAACTCCTATTAATTTTATATCACAGTTCCGTGATATATTTCATGAGTAATTTGAGAAATAAGGGAAAAATCTTCCATTTCTTTCTGAATATGTGTAGTAAGTTGAGTTTAAATCAAATTAAATTAGTTTTCAATTTTGCTTTTCTTGTACTTAGCATTGCTATGCAGTTCAGTGTGTGTGTGTGTGTGTGTGTGTGTGTGTGTGTGTATGTGTGCTTAATTTTATTATGTTCTCAGCCTATCTCACTAAAGGTACAATGCTTAAAAATATCTATGTACTTTTTACCAAAATATCTAATAAACCTGAAAATATTTTAATATTCATATTGCATTTTAAAATTTAATTGATACAACTGGGCTTTTAATTAAAGGTATTTATATAAATTTCATATCTTAGTTCTTATGAATCCTCTGTAAGACATATTTAACAATAAAAATCCTATCATATAATAGCCCAACCTGTCAACCTTTCAATTCATTCCTAGTGATGCATGAATTAATACTGTCATCTGAACTTTGGTTATTGATGTGACACATACAAAAAATTTACAAATGTTATATCTTCACTCTTTGTTTAAATTTTATTGCTACTGTAGTTATCTTAATTACCCTCACAATATCATAATAGCCATTAATAACAAAAGGCATCAACTGTCTCAGAAACATTATCAGGTTTTCCCTGTTAATAAACAGGCTAGGTCTGTACTGGCTTTCAACTCTTTGGGGATATTTTACTTCTGAAGTTTCTTTATATTACTGAAATAGTCTATTTTCACGTAAGTGGTATTTGTGGGTTGTGTATCCTCTGTGTTTCTGTTTTCTTTGTCTCCTCTCAGGTTGGATGTAAACCAAACAAACAAAGATGAACAAGTTTATCCTAAGCATTGTCAGTTCAAAGCTATAGAAAAGGAAGTTTCAACTCCTAGCTTTACTGCTTTGTTTTGTCAAACCATTTTAAAAACTTTCATATACCTATTTTATTTGGCTTTTTCCCCTCTCTCTGTGGGCCAATTGTAATTTGGGAATCATTCACAGCTTTCCTATCATGTTAGTATACACGCTAAAACTATAACTTTCTCCAAAATATCACTTTCCTCTTTATAGAAAGTTTCTCACGCAGACAGCGTGCAGGGACAACTCAGGTAGAATTACTAGGTTAAAATTTCACCAGTTGTTACATTGAGGGTATGGCTTCTGTAGACAACAAACCTTTGGGGAATGTAAAGGGTCAGGATCAGCAATCTATAACCTTAGAAATAGTCTCTTTAAGAAAAGGGAATTTCTCATTAAACATAGCACATCTATTCCTGGTGAGTTTTCATTATAGGAGGTAATGAGTGAAATGGGCAAAGTATAAACTAGGTAAACTAGAGAACATACCCCCAGGCTGAAAGATACAGTTGCCAGATCTCTGTCATTGTTGCTGGATCTCCATACTTTATCAAAAACAGTCAGAGAGGCACAGCTTTATGCAAAATCTCTTACCATTTTAAGTATTGACAAATAATTCAAATACATTTAAAACTCTGTGGAAGGTAAAGCCAGTTTGGATCCCGGCTCTAGACAGTTTCCTTTGTCCCTTCAGTGTCTGTGTCTGAAGAGAGGAAAAGAAAAACAAACAAACTTCCCTATCTTTCAATGTCTGGGTTATTGGTCATAAAGAGGCACACAAGCCAGAGAGTGTGGCCAGGAAGCTGACTTAAACCCAGAACTCCCTTTTCTTTCTTCTGCATCTTTTTAACTCCCTCCTGGCTGACTCCCCACTCTCATTGTTGCTCCCTGGACATTGTGTTAGTTAAAGGTACAGAAGCAAAACATTTTTTTTTTCCTACTACCTTTTACACTTGACAATGGTTTTGGATTTTCAAAAGCATTATCAAGGAAATAATCAACGATAATAACAAAGTTTTCTCACATATATCAGTTATATATCTCCCACATATTTTCTATCTTCTCAAAGACAACCTCATTGTAATTATATCATTATGTCTAATTTACAAAAAAGAAAACTGAAATCTAAGGAAGATAGTACACTTGAGTAGGTTCTCAAGAAAATAAGTGACCACCTAGAAACCGGAACTCTCATTTTCTGGCTCCAAATCCAGGGTCTCTCTTCTGGTCTTTCAGAATGGAACACACAGGAACACAGCTGGGATAATGATCTGAGTTACTCAGCACCTGACCTTGTTTTCCAGCGTTATGTACCTTGTCTTTCAAATGTCCCAATAGTTAGCATCTCACCAATGGAGTCTCTCAAGCTTATTCTAATTTTCTTTTAAACTGACTCCAAGTACTTACAAAATAAATCAAAGGTGAGGTGGTTATCACCTGTGACTGTTTGGATTAAACACTGACCCTGTAGATTGCAACCATTAGATAAAATTACAGAATCTCTTTGGCAGGTCAAAGAGAAATTCATTAAATTACTGCTTCATAATAGAGCTGCAATAGTTTCCAATAGAGCCTGCTTAATGCCTGTATTTAGAAAAAAAAAATATCTCTATCCTCTAAAAGTACCAATGTAAAAATAACCAAACTTGTGTAATAAACTCATATATATCCAATCATAAATATATATCAATATAAATATGTATATATACATATATATATATCCCCTACACGTACCACATACACATATGTATACATACATATATACACAACTACATATATATGCATCCACACATATATGTATACATGTACAAAATAAACACTTTGACTCATATTTTATGAGATAATTAAATTCAATATTAATGTGGAAGATTTTTTTTGTTTGTTTTTAATGCCAAAGTGAATGTGTGGAAGGCAAACTTCTTTACCCATATCTTGGGTCCAAAGCAATGGCCCTGGGATGTTCCATGGCTCCTGCTATGAGTGTAGTTCTTAAGGAACCATCTAGTTTGGCTACTTCAATTTGGTCCAGATTGCTGTCTATCCAGTATATGTTGCCCGCTATCCAGTCAACGGTCAGTCCTTCTGGGGTGGCCAGGCCATGCTCCACAACCACTTCAATTGCACTGACACCTGTAAGAAAGGGGAAATCAACACTTGTACCCATTCAAAGGAATAGGCCTACTATTCGCAGGACAAAGGACTTAAACATTACGTTAACTCTGAGAGAGAGAGTACGAAAGTATTACCTGGCACAGGAGAAACTAAAAAGGCCCAAAATGTAGAAGTATTGATCTTTCTAAACAGAAATTTGAATCTCTTAGGTTCTTTCAGTGCCAGTAGAATAGAATTTTTAAACAACTCTGAGGCTAATAACAATGTTCAAGTTGCAAAAATGTTATTTCTTTTCTCTGACTTTTTTTTTTGGCAGAACAGGGATTTTCGGAATGATAATGATGTACAAGTTAGAAGTGGTGCAATTTAATTCAAATGCTGCTCTTCACTGATGGAATAAAGAGAAAAAAATCCACTGGAACAGTATTGTAACCAGTCAGCTCCCACTCTTTTTAGAAACATGATAGATAAGATAGCTTTTGCTGCATTTAACTATAACAAAGATAAGCCCCAAATCACATTCCCCTTACCTGCCACCCCAGGCCATGAGACTTGCAAAATGTAACTCATTTGCAAATAAGAGAAGAAGGCATTAGTGGTGTCTAAATAAAAATAAGCAATTTGGTAATGTCCACCGATATTCTTATTTATCCACTCCTTAGTTTCTTTCAGAATTAAAAAAAGATATACATATTTTTAAAACACCGCTTTCTCATAGGACAACTCTTCATAGTTCATGACATTACCAGTGATTATTATTTGACATTTTAACAGTGTTATTTTTACACAGTTAACCATCTATCTCATCCCATGGACCTAAATCCATCATTTGAAATCAACATCTTGAAATATGACATACATTCATCCATCATAACTACATTGTATGTTTAAATATTGCAATTTTTCCAAAATTGCATAGGTGATTTAAAAAGGAATTTAGAATTTTATAGAAATATCTGGCCCTTGAAATGCTACACAGATGTAACATTTTCAAGAGAAACATCATATATATTTATCTCAAAAAACTTGACAATTAAGAAAGACCTAGATTAAACACAAAAGATAAGTCAAAATATGGAAAACAAATATTTAACTCATAATAGTAGTCTTTGTAAAAATTTCTTCATCATTTATTTGAGTTATGCTGAAAATTATAACAACAACAACAACAGCAAAAGTTGTTGTTTTAACCCACAACTACTAGCATGTAGAAGACAATCATTTTTTCTTGTCAATATATTTCTTCACCTAAATCCATAGGAAAGTCCACAATTTGAAAATGTAGTGAACAGCTCATGTCTTCACCACTCCCTTCCCCCCAAATATTTTCACACATATACATCCCTGATTTTACATATATGAGGGAGGAGATAAAGACCAAGAGGTCAAAGATAAAATAAACTTCCTTTTTATCACAGCATATTTTTCTGGAATTTTCAGTTTAAAATGAATCTAAACATTAACTCAATATTGTAACACATGTACCTCCACTTTCAGAAAGCTTGCCCCGGTATATTCTGTCTTCCACAACATCTGTCCAATAAAGTAAACTTTGATTGAAGTGAAAATCAAGCGCTATTGTGTTTCTCAGCCCAGGAACAAGTAGACTATAGTCTCTTTTATGAAGATCAATCCTTCTGATCTCATGGCGAATAGAGAAAATGATGAATGCCTCAAACGGATCTGAAATTAAATTTATTTTAATAAACTTATGAAAATATTTATATACTTTGGTAAGTGGAATAAAATAGTTGAGGTCAAAATCTGTTCATTTTAAGGTGCAATTTACTACATAATACTCTATCATTTAAGCAGCAATTTCTTTTTAATCCAAAATTGTAAAAAAACTTGTTTATTTTAATTATAAAATATGGAATACACATATTTTTCTGTCTTGGATTTTTGTTTCCCTAATTCTGATTAAAGAATGCAATAATTGTTCCAATTTGAAGACAAAAATGGAAGACTGTTTTCTTGGTGTTTTAGCAGACAATCCAAACCTCAGAAACACAACAGAAATTGCTAAGAGTTAGCTGAAACTAGCTCTGCCATTAATATCTCATCACATGCCGACAGAGCCATAAAGGAGAGAGATCCAGCAAGAAGAGGATTTCTATGAAAAGACTTGTTAAGGAGGCTTATAGTTAAGGAGGGGTCTCCATAGGAATAAAAAAAGCAGTTTTCCCCATAGTCCAATAAAATCATGACTATACTACTTCCCATTAGTTTTGTGTTTTTTTTTTTTTTAATAATTAAATTTATTGAGGTGACAGTGGTTAGTAAAATTATGCAGGTTTCAAGTGTACAATTCTGTAATACATCATCTATATGTGATGACGTAATAGAACACACATCGTGTGTTCACCACCCAGAGTCAGTTCTCCTGCCATCACCATATATTTGACACCCATTCCCTCTTCTGCCATCTTCCCAGCCTCCTTACCCTCTGGTAACCACTAAGCTGTTGTCTGTGTCTATGAGTTTTTGTTTGCGTGTTTGTTTTGCTTGCTTGTTGGTTTCAGTTTTATATCCCAACTAGTTTTTAAACCTGAATCAGGTCTGAGTGGAGAGAAAGGGAAATACTTTGAAAACAGAAATGAGGTTAAAGTTTTATATTTTTGTACCTAAAAGAAAAAAGAAAAATGTTTCAATACCTAAAAGTTATCAAAATTATGTCATTATTTAAAAATGTATCAAGTTCTGTACCAATTACTGTCTGACACACTAATATGAATTCTGCTGCTGAATACATTTTGGGGAAAGGAGACAGGTTTGCAAAGATTCCCCCTATTTCCATGTCAGTACTTTCCTTTAGGGAAATTGGTTTTCCAATCCCAAATCCAGACACATTTTCTGAATGTGAGCTGCTATATCATCCGTGTCCACTGTGATTGGCCCAGGGGGTGGATGTTAAGATCTAAAAGGCTCATAGGTATGTAAACTTAGAGAGATGTTTTCAAGCTGACAGCAGTGAGTTTCTTTTTCTCCTAGGTCACAAATCTCGGCGTTCATACCTTTGTAGTCTGAAGAAGTCTATTTGTGGTATTATAGGAGAAGAGGAAAAAGGCACAAAGAAGGAAGCAGTGGGGAGAGACTGTGATCTAAGGATATTCCTACCCATATTTCCAAGTATCCCTAAGAATAGTTCCTTCCTTCAAATCTCCGGTACACTTTCCATGCTTTGTATATGCAAGTCAATGAACTTACCTAGTTAACTTAATTTGAACTGAGTTTCTGTCCACTGCAATCAGGTTTACTGCTGTCATCAATCTCATTTTCTCAGAGGCCTTTCCTGATCAGTTAACTAATAAAAGCCCATCTCCATTACTATATATCACCATAGCTTATTTATTCTCTTTGAGGTATATTTTAAATTCAGTATTTACTTGTTTGTCATTTATTTCCTCACTAGGTTACACGCTCTATGAAAACAGGGATCTTGTCTGTCTTGCTCATTATGGTGTCCCTAACAACTAGCACCAAAGGAAGACATCTATTAAGGCCTGAGATTCAGAAGTGTGTGGACTTAGCCTGGCTACCCTTGCGGTAGGGGTCTCACCTGCAGGTTTTTTTTTTTTTTTTTTTTCCCACCCTAGACATGAATCTACTTGAGGAGGCTCTGCCCAGCACATTAACGAAATGTGTTTTGAATGAATACATCTGGAGAGGAACTGAATGCATCTTCAGAAACTGGCTAAACGCTAGCATAGGAGAGAGTCGTGCCCTGATCAGCAGAGCCATCTACTAGAACTGCAACTGACACCATAATATAAGTCCAGCCAAGACCATAAGAACTGCTGAGAAGGCCTGACAACTTGTTAGCCAAAGTTACGTGTATTGTTGGGATCACATATGTGTCACGGTTATTTATTGCCCAGGGTTGGGAATTTATTGTACACTACTATGACAATAGCTAACAGATACAAGATGCCAAACATGTTCAGAATTACTAGATCCAAATAGTTCCTAAGAGAACAAGTACTCAGAAAACTTAAAACCCAGAAGTTAGCATTTGTAATGTAAAGAAAATAATTCTGTTGGATATACAGCTACTTAAAAGAAAGATACCTAATTTTAGATAAGAGTCCCTTGCTTGCTTCTCTGCTCTGGCTATGAAACAAGTGTTTGCCTTTGGAAAATTCTTTTATCTTTTTAGGAATTAAATGCTCTTAATGGGGTCAATGATAACCAACTTTCAATTGTTGTTATCAGAACACAATTAAATAATGTGTGCAAATTTGTTTCATATCCTGAAAATCGTCATAGTAAATACAAATATGGAACTAACTGCAATGTAATTCAAAAGCAATAGACTTGGAGTCGGAAAATGCAGGTTTGACAGAGCTCCGCCACCAACAAGCTGTATTAATTTGAGAAGTTTACTTAAACTCTCTGATCCTCAGTGCTTCGTTATTTATAAAATTTGTAACATACTGAGGTATCAAGATAATTCATAGTTAGAAGTGTGAATATGTAATAATATCTAAATATGTGTTTAATTATTGTTAATATTAAATTTCAAAAATTACTCAAAGGAATGAGCGAAGAGATATTGCTTAAGAGAAAGGCTGGAATGATACACCAAAGCTCTGATACAAGCTCTGACACCAAAAGGAAATCTGATATTTATTAGCGAGTGCTAAAACTAGGGACATTTCAGCTCTGAACAGCTTCTCCATCCTTTGACTTGCAGTTTGCCCTTAGTCAGGTACTAAATTATAGGTGCAGCAGCTACGTGCTAGAAAAATACTTATACTTATGCTTAGAAAAATGTTATACTTATACTTAGAAAAATGTTTATACTTAAAACCTGTTAAAGAATGTCCAGTTTTAACATTGCAAGATAATGAGGTGCTGCCTCTAATCTAGGGTACCACACCAGAAGAAGAGAGGAATCTAAAAACAAAAATTAAAAAAAAAAGAAAAAAGAAATACAAGTTCCACCTTCACTAACACTGGAAGACATGAAGACATTTATTACCAGAGTACCACAGTAGGAGAAGAACAGCTGCTGAATGCATTCAAGGTGCAGAAAGTTACTGAGAGGATGCCTGCAGCTCTATCTATCTATCTATCTATCTAGATATATAGATATATTTATATATCTTTATATATAATCTCTCTCTCTCTCTCTCTCTCTCTCGCTATATATATATATATATATATATATATATATATATATATATATATATATATATATAATAAAAATATGCTGGCAGAGCACAATTCTCAAAGGAGGTAGCACAACTAAGAGGCAAACCCCACGATCACTTTTAAAAAAATGGAATAGAAGTAACAGCTTGGTCCCAGGACCTTCTATGAGCTCACTGGTACCTTAAAGACCCAGGAAGAGGGTCTGAAGGAAACAGACATGCAGTATGTTAAGTAAAATAAACCAGGATGGAAAGACTACATAATATATGATTCCATATCTATGACCTCCTGGAAAAGGCAAAACAAGAGAGACCAAAACAGAACAGTAGATACCATCCACAAGGAATGGGAAGAAGTCTTGATTACAGATTTTTAGACAAAAATCACTAGACTTCCTACAAAAAACAGCTTTTGAGAAGACAAATGTAAAGAGAACAAATGTACATTAGCGACAACAACAATGAAAAAATATAAGGAATCTAGGAATAATATTATTAAGAAATATAAAAAGAGTATATGAAGACATTTTAAAATGCTAGTGAAAGGAATGAAAACTTTAACAAATGGAGAGATACACAGTATTATTAAATCGCAAAAAAAAAAAAAAAAAAACACACAATAATATCCAAAAGATCTTGCTTCTGCTTGAATTTATAAGTTTTCGGTGATGAAAACAAATTATAAATATAATTCTTTAAAATAATACTAGATAATTCTAAAGATTATGTTAAAACTGTGTGACTCATCAGAAAAATTCTAGGGAAAATATATAATAGTGATTACCTCCAACCGATATCAAGGTATGTTATGATTTCAGTAAAAAATAATTTGGTATTGATCCATAACTGAATGTAAAGCTGAGAGATATGATAGTTTTAAAGTACCTGGAAACGAAATTAAATTTCAAAAATGTCTGACTTAATACAAAAAATAATTTCCAGATGGCTTAAAAATTTGATGTGTATAACTTGAGGAATATAATCAATAATGTTGTAAAGATTATGGAGGGTGCGAGATGGCGACTGGACTTATTAAGGAGACCAATTCATAGACTGTGTAGATGCCTGACCACAGCACTCTACACCTGAAGTTGAAGTTGAATAATATTGAATGTCAGCTATAATCAATATATTTATATACTTATATATTGATTATAGCTGACATTCAATATTATATACATGTTCATGGGATGTAGAGTACAGCATAAGAAATATAGTCAATGGAACTGTAACAGCTATATATGATGTCAGATGGGTAGCAGATTTGGGGGTTATTACTTTGTGAGGGGAGTACATGTCTAACTATTACATTGTTTTGTATACCTGAAACTAATAAAAAATGAAAAAAATTCATGTATTAAATGAAACTATGAAAGTCTTAGAAGTAAATGCAGAATAAACTATGTTTTAGAACTCTAGAATGAGGACGGTCTGAGTTTGATGCAAATCGTAGAAAATCTAAAGAAAAGAATGATGTTTAATATCATTTAAAACTTGTAGGACTAAATGTTACACAGTCAAAAGACAAAGTGGGTAAAATATTTGCAATAAGTAAAGGACTGAATTATTTAATACATATGTGCTCCTACAAATTGACAAGAAGGAAATGCTCAAGTAAATAATGAGAAAAGAATATCAAAGAGACAATTCATTGAAAGAAAAACATAAACAACTTTTAAATTATAAAAGTGTTTAATTTCTCTCATAAAATAGTAAACAGATTCAAACCCATGAAAATGTTTGATAAGCTACTCTATTGATTAAGGTGTAGACAAAATGCACTGTGGTATATGGATAATGAAAGTTTAAACTGTTATAACCTATATAGAGAGCCGGTGGGCAATACCATCAAAAATTTCTCTATATAGGCTTTTTGACCAAGTAAGTTAATTTGTAAGTAGTTATTCTAAAGATACAGTTTTAGATATAAACATGGCAGAAGAACAAGGAAATGCTTTGCAATGTTATTTGTAGTAGAAAAATATTAAAAAACAACATGTTAAGGAATACATGGCTGGATAAATAACATATGGTACAGTAATTGGGTATAATATTATGGGGCCACATATATTGATGTGATTGACATACATGTGCTAACAGGGAATAGTTCCCTAGATTTTGTAAGATGAAAACAGCAAGATGAAAACACTGCACACACTATGCTACCATTTAAGTTAAAAAAAAAAAAAAGATTTTTGTGGATTTATATAAGGCAAATCATAGACTAATTCTTGAGGAATTTATTAGGGAATGTTGTTACCTCTTTCATGGGAACTGTGGTTTGGGAGTTGGAGGAAAACTAACTTTCACTTTATTTTGCATTGGTACAATTTTTCTAACATTGACATATATTTTCTTATTAAGATTAATAATTTTTAAGAATAAAAATTAAACCAGTGATAGAAGGAATTATCATTTCTAGCTTCTTAGAAATACTCATAAATAAAATAAGAATTGTTTAGGCTGACATAAAAGCTGAGCAAAGTAATTCAGTGTGACAAATACTATAAAACATGTTTTATCCCTTCAGGAGAACTCATATTTCTACTGTAGCACTATTTAAGAAATGACTTACTGCTCTTATTCATGTTCTATTTGAGAAAGTATATTCCTTTGAACCAAAAATTATATTACATGTTGTGTACGAACATAAACTATAATGATAGAACAGATACACCAACTTCTCAAAAGTAGCTATTTCTGAAGATGAAGGAATGGATGCACAGAGGGCTTCAAAGTTATCTAACGTTTTATTACTTTGGAAAATGATTTGTATCATGAATAAGAAATTTTCAATATTTTTAAAATGCTGACTGTGAACCCATTATTCTTTATTGGTTTCAAATATGTTTGAAAGATTTCATAATAAAATTAAAGGTGATTAAAAACATACCTTGGTTTCTCAGAACAATGAATATTACATTGAGTATTTTGCTAAAACTTTCAAAGCTTTTCAATTTTTTGCATTTACTATAGTTATTTTGTGTTGAGAATATAGTTGTTTGATAAATGTTTATTTGATTATGCATGACCATAATAAACCAGTTTACCAATAATTAAAACATCAAAGTATAAATATTAAAATTTATATTTCAGTTCTGAATCTTGATAATTTCTCCAGTGCCTCTACTTTTAAGATTTATGTTGGTTTATGGAATTATTATTTCCTCTTTGAGATAATAAAAAAGTTGTAATGAATAATCAAATATGCAATTTCATAAACTAGTGAAAAATCATGAAAACTGAATTTAAAAAATCGAAGTCTTAAAATGTTTTTTTCTTAAGAAAAAGAAAAAAAATATTTGGAGATAAAATATCATGGAAATTTTCTTGTGTATTCCAATTTTGATGTAGGTATATTATGTTCTTTTGGGGAAATCTCAATTTGGAAGGAATATCAGAAAAATACGAAATAGTCACTAATTTTTATAGTCTTTTAACAATTTTTCCAGTATACTAGCTCCTGTCTCATAAATAACTGAATTTACAGTTCAAACCAGCCCATCACACTCTTAATTTAGAACTGACTTAATTTTTTTTCTCCTTTGAATGTTATGAGATGACATATGTACAAAACAAAGAGGTCACAATGTATATTTTTATGGTGACAAATTTCATGTTTATAAATGTAGTACATCTCAAGTAGATTTTAAAAAACACCAGAAGACTGTAGTCTTCTATACATAATTCTCTTTTCTTTGATTTTCTTTTAGTTCCACTACAGGTTCACATAATGATTTTTACAAGATAGAATATGAAAGCGGTAGATGACTCGTCTAAGAAAAAGAGTCTCTCGATAGTCCTCTCACGGTAAATTGTTATCCTAACTCTACAGCTAGAGTAGTAATTCTATCTGAATAGCTCCTGATTCTTTATCACATGTATCTCATCAAAGAAAAATGGATATTATAGTTACAATGTTTTCTCTACTGCCATTTCAGGGTTTTTACTGTCTTTTCTGTTCTTGTATTTAAGAATTTATTTTAATTTCTCTTTCCCCATCATCAGATATATTTCCTTTACACAGTAGAAACTTATGAAGTGGTAAATGGTCTATCGTTTCTCTCGCGCACTATACATTATTACTTCCTTTTCTCCATTCCTTCAGCTATAGCTATATTGAGAATTTGCTCAGTCAAGTACTACTGATGTGTGAAATACATGAAAGCAGGAGACAATCTATGGAATGTAGGGCAGGGTGGACGTTCAACTGTTACTCAAATGTATAAATTTATAAGATTTTATCACCAGCTGCCATTAATTTTTCTTGAGAGCCATTTTTGTTTGTTGTCTCCCATGATTTGCTTGAAAATTTCTCGATTCTTTTTCTCAATAGCAGTTTTATATTTCAGTGTTTTAAAAAGTCATCTATTTTTTCCATTCATAAGTGGTAAGGATCTACATTTGGAGTATGTGTGTGTGTTTGTGTGTGTGTGTGTGTGTGTGAGAGAGAGAGAGAGAGAGAGAGAGAGAGAGAGAGAGAGAGAGAGAGAGAGAGAGAGAGAGAAAGAGAGAGAGAGAATATGCTCATTGGGGTAAGGGACTGAACAAAAAAAATATGTTTATTTCTAGGGCATAGACCATTGACTTTTGCTAGATTGCATTTTAAATATTTGTGATTACATAAATTAATGATTCGTTATAAGAATCAATGTATAGTTAGCCCAGAAGACATTAAATATGGAGAATATAAAAATGATTATGGGGGGACAGTAAGAAAAAGAATGAAGCAAAGGCAGAAGTGAGGGAGGGAAGCAGACATATAAAGAGGATATGTTCAACAAAGGTCAGCATGAATAAAATTAATAGGTGGGTTACTGAATGGAGAAGACCTTTGAAATGTCTAAAGTTTAGAACATATAGTTAATTTTTACAAATCAATAAGAAAAGGCAGTAAGCTTAACTGAAAATGGAAAAAACAAATGAAGGGATAAGCACATATACAGATGCTCAAACGCATAAGTAACAAGAAATATACCAACTAAAGCAATTAAATATCACTTTATTCCTATATATTGGGGGGAAACCTAGGATTTTGGATAATTTTGAGAACTGCCAAGGATGTGGGAACTTTGGAAGTTGATTGTTGGTACAGATATAGACTTTTCAATAACTCTGAAGAACTGATTTTACTTACTTATAATAAGTACAAGTACATTTATAAGTCAGTAATTTTGGTTCGAAAGAATTTCTCATGCAGATTTATACGAATATAGGTAAATACATGTCTATGGCAACATTATTTGTGCAGAGAGCTGGGGCTAAGTTGAGTGTAATTTGTAAAAATGGATAAATAAAAACAGGTGGGTACATACCATGTGACAGTAATTAGAAGCAACAAATTAGTTGTACACATAGCACAGAGCATATAAATGTAGGCAAAATATTACTATTTTGAGTAATAGAGGATACTTTTACATTCAGCAAGCATTTGCTGCAAATTTTTTATATATTTCTAAAAAGGCATCGCATGATTTGATTCAATCTCAGTTTTTAAGGAAGTATGGGTATAAGTGGTGACAGAAATAGCTCATAGAATGTAGACTATTCAAAGATATCATGTGAGTGTGAAGACATCCAACACAGAGAGATGGCCTGGATCTTTGCAGTAGCTTATAAAAGTTCTTACTTTAGCGTCAGGAGGAATGAAGTTCAAAAGCTTTGCTCTAACATCTCATCATCACAAGGCCTGGCGTAAATGAAGTAACCTTTCTGGGGCTCAGTTTTCATAGGTACAAAAATCATAGTATTAATAATACATAATTGGTTTCTTGGAAATTATAAATAAATTACCCATCACATTTTAGATGCTTGATAAATGAAGCTACTAACAGTACTATACTAATTAACTTGAAGAAGTAATTCATAGAGGAGGGGATTTTGAATAAAGATTCAAGTTTCCAGAAAGAATATAGAAGATATGTCATATTGAAAGGTCATAGATGACAATGAGCAGAGTATATGAGGAAATGGTAAAATGAAGTAGTATATGTAAAAGCACTTTATATATTCTTACCCACTATGCATTTACTGTTATTACTGATGATTAAGAACAGAAATAATGTGCCTAGAGTGTAAACCCACAGTAGAAGATAGTAGCCTGAAAAATTTGTGTTTCTTTCCATATAGTGCAAAGCTACTTTAAAATCATGAATGGAGACTGATATGTTAAAGTGTCATTTTATAAATATGAATAAAGGAATAGATGGCCAGATTAGAAACCCCCACAAGGGATTAGAAATACCCTGATTTCTTCACATTCATCTTCCATTATTCTCTATTCTTAGAGAATAATGCTTATTATTATTGTTGTTTTTCTTTCAATTTTTATTATTTCCCATATGTATCACCTCTTTCCTTTAATTCTCATCTTCCAGATTTGGATTTCCATCTCCTTTTTAAATTGAAAACAAAACAAACAAAAAAAACACCTATATTCTTCCAAGTTTTAATATTCTCCTCACAAAATGGGGAAATAAGGATGACAGCAAAAAGGCCAGAGAGAAAACTGTCATCATGTCTACAGAATACGTAATTCCTGGGCTCTGCTGTGTACCATCCTACTCAATCGGAGAATGAGGGCTGAATCAAAGAGATACTGTAGAGAAAAACTAAATAAAATATGGAGAGACTGGGGAGCAAAGAAATGGAGGAATCAAAGTTAACTGAGGTTTTGAGCCCTAAAGACCAGAAGAAATTTAGAACCATTGATAGAACTATGGGAATATTGAGGGAGAAAAGAAAGAGTGTATTTTAGCCAACCAATTTTAAGGTTACTTGATTATACCTGGTGAAATAAAATTGGATATTAAGAAAGAGAATATAGGTATAGATGTAAATGCCACAGTTACCCGATTTGAGGTAATAACACCAGTTCTCAGAGTGAGGAGTTCTCCAAGAGAATACACACAGAGGCATATGAGAGTTAAAGTTTGGGTAACAGGCATCGTGTACCAATCAGTGACCATTATATTTAAACATTTTTGTGTTTACATCCATAATGTCTTTCCTAAAAATGATGTAAACTAACAATAAACACAAATTTTAAAATCTAAAAATGGAATAATGAGAGAATATGAACCAAAATAATAGTGGGAAAATAACATAGAATCCAGGTTAAGAGAAAAAAAAAAAAAGGGTGAATGCCGTAATGTTCTCTCCAATGTTACTAGAAACATGCTGCAAATTTGTAAGGGAGCTGCCTAGCAAACAGCAAAGAAATCAGAGATAGAAAAGAAATGCAATCAGCAGCAATAATCTGGCTATTGAAACCAATGCTTCCGGAGAAAAGTAATTAATAAATCGTGTATTTGTATTAAAGAGGCAAGATGTAAAGAACTATGAAATAAAATATTGGGACATTCAAGAAAAATTAGATTTATGGATATAGTAAATAAAAAATAAAGATCACAAAAACAAGATCTATGCAGATCATTATATTTAACTAATAAGATGTTTGGTGTGAATTTAGAGAAAATTGGATAATTTCAGCAATTCAGCAAAAGCCAGATTTTAAAGAATTTAGGAAGGATAGAGTTAAGAGAAATAAGAAAATATGGAAACACTAAAGAGGAAAATTCAACAAAAAAAAAGGAAAATAAATAGGGGAATCACAGTTCTAATGTGAATCATAAAGAGTACTATTATTCTTTATTTTTGAAATGTCAGGAAGAATAAGCACAGGTATTACATTCAATAGAAAAAACACATTTCAACAACAGGGACTCAGTTGAAGAATGACGGAAATTTGAAGTTCTATAGTTAATAGTCAATTCATTTTTATTGAATTATGATTCTGGTGTAGGTTTTTCAAAAAGAAATGAAGTAAATGAAATACAGAATACATTATTTTTGCATATGAAAATTTGTTTAAATAAGAAATAAATTTCATTACCAAATAAAACCTATGTTATCTGTAGTAATATAAGTGCTGACAATGGCATTTGGTACACTAAATATTTCAGGAAGAAATAAATTACCGGCAAGTTAAATTATTCATATAAGAAAAGCTCCATACTATCTTTAAAGTAAAATATAGGCATACCTTATTTTATTGTGCTTTGCATGTACTGTGTTTTTATAAATTGAAGGTTAATGAGAACTCTGAGTTGAGCAAGTCTATTGGCATACTTTTTCCAACAGCATTTGCTTAATTTATGTCTCTGTGTCACATTTTGGTAATTCTTACAGTATTTCAAACTTTTACACTATGATTATATGTGCTATGGTGATCTGTGATCAGTGATCTTTTACGTTATTACTGCAATTGTTTTTGGGTAACATGAACTGCACCCATTAAAACAGGTAATTTAATCGATAAAATGTAGCAACACCATCTCCCTCTCTTAGGGTGAATCTATTCTCTGAGACACAGCAATATTGTGATTAGGCCAATCAATAACCCTAAAATGGCCTCTGAATGTTCAAGTGGAAGGAAGAGTAAAATATCTCTCACTTACATCAAAAGTTAGGAATGATAGAGCTTAGTGAGGAAGCCATGGAGAAGGCCAAAACCTCATCCTCTTGCAAAAGTTAGCCAAGTGATGAATACAAAGGAAAAGTTCTTGAAGATTAAGAGTGCTACTCTAGCGAACACACAAGTAATAAGAATGTGAAACAAGTGTTGGAGAGGCTGTGGAGAAAAAGAAACCCTCATACACTGTTGGTGGGAATGCAGACTGGTGCAGCTGCTATGGAAGGCAGTGTGGAGGTTCCTCAAAAAATTAAGAATAGAATTACCGTGTGACCCAGTAATCCCTCTCCTGGGTATCTATCCAAAAATTCTGAAAACATTTATCCATAAAGATATATGTGCTCCAATGTTCATTGCAGCTTTACGTATGGTGTCTAAGACATAGAAACAACCAAAATGTCCTTTGATAGATTAATAGATAAAAAAGGTGTGGTATATATACACAATGGAATACTATTTGGCCATAAAAAAAGATAAAATAGTACTATTTGTGACAACATGGATGGATCTTGAGATTATAATGCTAAGCAAAATAAGTCAGACAGAAAAAGTACAGAACCATATGATTTCACTGGTATGTGGTATATAAAACTGAAAACAACCAAAGAACAAGACAAACAAATGAAGATACAAACACTCATAGATGTAGACAATAGTTTAGGGGTTATCAGAGGATAAGTGGGGCGGGGGCTCTAGAAGAGGTAAACAGTGTTTACTATATGGTGATGGAAAGAGAACTAACTCTGGATGGTGAACACACAATGTGAGATATAGATAATGTATTACAGAATTGTACACCTGAAATCTATGTAACTTTACTGACAATCATCACCCCAATAAACTTTAATTAAAAAGAAAAAAAAAGAGTAAAACTGCCCTAGTGCTGATATGAATGAACTTTTAGTGGTCTGGGAAGAAGATCAAACCAGCTCTTAAGCCTTCAATTCTATGAAGGTTGAGAGAGGTGAGGAAACTGCAAAAAAATGTGTGAAGCTAGAAGAGATTGGTTCATGAAATTTAAAGAAAGAAACCATCTCCACAACATGAAAGTGCAAGGTGAAGTAGCAAGTGCTGATATGGAAGCTGCAACAAGTTATCTAGAAGATCTAGCTAAGATAAGTAATGAAGATCGTTACATGAAACAACAGATTTTTGATGTAGATGAAACAGCTTTATATTGGAAGAAGATGCCATCTGAGACTTTCGTAGGTAGAGAAAAGGAGTCAGTTCCTGTCTTCAAAGCTTCGAGGGTCAGACTGACTCTTATTAGGGCTAATGTAGCTGGTGACTTTAAGTTGAAGCCAATGCTCATTTATCACTCTGAATTTCCTAGAGCCCTGAAGACTTATGCTAAAACTACTCGACCTGTGCTCTACAGATGGGACAACTAAGCCTGGATGACAGCACATCCGTTTACAACATGGTTTACTGAATATTTTAAGCCCACTGTTGAGACCTACCACTCAGGAAAAAAGAGTCTTTTCAAAATATTATTGCTCACTGACAATGCACGTGGTCACCCAAGAGCACCGATAGAGAGTTACAAGATTTCTGGTGTTCTTATGTTTGTTAATATAATATCCATTCAGCAGTGCATAGATCAAGGAATAATTTTTGACTTTCAAGTCTTATTATAAAACAAACAAACAAAACAAAACAACAACAATAAGAAAACATTTTGCAATGTTATAGCCACTATAGACTGTGATTCCTTTGAAGGAACTGGGCAAAGTAAATTGAAAACGTTCTGGAAAGAATTCACTATTCTAGATGTCATTAAGGAAAATTGTGATTCATGGGAAGAGGACAAAATATCAACACTAACAGGGGTTTGGAAGAAGTTGATTCCAACCCTAATGGGTGACTATCAGGGGTTCGAGACTTTAGTGGAGAAGTAACTTCAGGTGTGGCAGAATTAGCAAGAGAACTAGAATTAGAAATGGAGCGTGAAGATGTGACTGAATTGCTTCAATCTCATGATGAAAGTTTAACCAATGATGAGTTAACTTTTTATGAATAAGCCAAGAAAGTTTTTTCTTGAAATGGAATCTACGCCTACTGAAGATGCTGTGAAGATTGTTAAAATGACAACAAAATATTTATTATATAAACTTAGTTGATAAAGCAGTGTCGTGGTTTGAAACGATTGACTACAATATTGAAGGAAATTTTACTGTGGGTAAAATTATATCAAACAGTGTCACAAGGTACAGAGAAATTGTTTGTGAAAGGAAGAGTCAATCTATGTGGCAAACTTCACTGTTGTCTTAGTTTAAGAAATTGCCACAGTCACCAAACCTTCAGCCACTGTCACCCTGATCAGTCAGCAGCCATCAACATCAAGACAAGAACCTCCACCAGAAAAAGACTACAACGGCTGAAGGCTCAGATGATGGTTAGCATTTTTTGCCAAAAAAGTCTTTTTAATAAAGGTATGCACAGTACTTTTTTAGAATTAATGCTATTGAACACTTAGTAAACTATAGTATAGTATACACATAACTTTTATATGCACTGGGAAACAAAACAAAAAATTCACGTGACTTACTTTATTGAGATATTTGCTTTATTGTGGTGGTGGTCTGGCACCATACCTAAATATCTCAAGTTATGCCTGTATAGTTTTGCTTCCCTCTTCGATTATTAACAAAGCCACATGTGAAATATAGCAACCTTAACAATGAGAAATCCTATGGTACTGTTAGTTTCTTTCTGAACTGAGTGTAGAGGAGTCAAGGCCACTAGAAGAATTATCTTTGCACCTAGTCACTTATATTCAAGTGTTACATTATTCCAATATTAAACACTCATGTTACTGATTTCATAAAACACAAAACCATGATAAGTCAATTATTTTGCAATCTGTATCTGAACATCAGACATGGAACCAATTCTCATGTAAAATATGAATACAAATATGTCTGAGGTCAAAATTTGATCTATTTTACTCAACTATAAACATGTATGTACATGAAATGACTATTATCATCAAAACAAATTGCTATATTTTTCAGCCCCTCGTTCCAATTATTTTATTCAAGAATCATGGAGGACAAAGAGTCAAATAAATCTTTGCTAATCTCATGCCTCTGGGAATCAAATTTTAACGACCTCAAATTTTAAGCAACCACAAAACAACATTTGAAAGAAAATAATAAAATAATTTAACATTAACTAAAAAATCAACACTATCTTTAATGCATGATAATTTTCCAGAACTGCCTGGATATTATGTAAAACACAAGACAGACATCTACAACTTGATTTCTGACTTCTAGATACTTATTATTTCATCAAAGAGATACATAATAAAGAATATGATAGATAAGAATATAAAACAGCAAATTAAAATGTGACCACATATTCATGGACAATATATTCAAGACATAAAAAAGAGAAATAAGCAAAGAACAAGAATATTTGGAAGAAGGCTCCATTAAAGAAGAAAGAGTTGAGCTACTAAGTTTTAAAGAAGATCAGCGTTTTTAGAGATAAAGAGGGGAAAGTACAATCTAAATAGAAGAAATAAAATGAAAAAGTTTATGATGCATGGGTTCTTAGCAATCTAATGAAGCCTCTGTACCCCTTATCGGAAAGTTTTAAAAAGTACAAAAACAGTAAGAAACAAAAGTACATATTCATAAAGGAATCACACACGCTGAAATGCAATTATCAATAGCAAACAACAAACACTTTCAGATGTAATAATATATGTGCCTTTTATTAATGCATTTGATATCAAGATTGAACACTAGGTTTAATGACCTCTGTTATTGAAGTAGTTGTGGTTATCAAAGCTAGAACATAAGTGATCTTTGGAGATATTGACAACAACTTTAAAGTGATATGAATAAATCTATTACTTCTATTGGAGACACAGTCATAGTTGTCTGTGGCACACATTCACAATCGGGAGAAATGTCAACTTTCAGTGACAGATTTTTAAAAAATGGTGTTATATTTTCTCTAACAAAGTTCATGGACCACTTCAATTGTACTTGTGGACCACTAAGTGTCCTGCAGCCTCAGACAAAGAATCTGGAGAAGCCAGGGGCAGGCCCTCATTCACTAAGCCCCTAACAGGTGTGGGGTACAGTAACAACTGCTTATGCTATTCTAGCAACATGCTGTACGAAAATAATGTTATAATGGACCTTGATATTTGAAAAATGAGAAAACCAAGGCTCAAGAATTTTATGTAACCTGCCAAGGGTCACATACATAATGAATGTCAGATGCAGAAGTAGAGGTCAAATGTCAGATTCCACAGCCTTTGTCTGCTTTTTCTACTGTGGAATGCCACCTACAGAAAGAATCAGCACAATGTTTTAAATGACAGTTAGCAGAGGAACTCAGCCAGAGCAAGGAGTAATTTTCAAGAATAGTAGAAAAAACTTTTGGAAGTGTGGGATAGGACCCAAAATTTGGAGGTATCTAAAAAGCATACAAAGAGAAATAAAAGAAAATGCCTTGGAGCCTAAATAAATAAATAAATAAATAAATAAATAAATAAATAAGCCCCTTAAGAAGGATGATGATTAAACCAGTATCTAAGGAAAAAAAAACAATCTGATGAATTGTAATGGTAAGAATTATTGTAATATTCTCTGTCCAGAAGATTTTGGAGGAGGTCTAAAATGACACATTATACTGAAGTGCCTTACCTAAACTTAGTTGAACTCTTTTATTAATTTTGTGAAAGTGTTCTTTGCTCTTTTTCTGAAGAGCTTAACTATTCTTAACTATAGCAAGATACACAACATCTAAAAAACAACAAAAAACACATTTGTTATTCTTAAACACCCCAAAACAAACATCTACTTACCAACGCTTGTGCAACTTTCACCATCCACATCCAGCTTCCACCCTTCATAACACGAACACTTGACTTTGTGCTTGTGCTGCTCACACACTTGACTGCACTTTAGATGATTGCTGCAGTAATCCACAATTTCACACGTTTTATTGTCTTTGTTGAGTTGAAGTCCTTCTGGGCAGGAACAGACGATTCCTCTTCCAGGAATAACAGAACAGTGGTTGCTACAGCCTCCGTTGTTCAGAGAACATTCGTCTATAAAAAGAGGAGAACAAATTATAGGACATTATCAAGTGTTTTGCTCAATTAAATACTAATCATTGAACTCAATTCCCTAAGGCTGAAATTAGCGCAAGTATAGAATAATGAACAGAAAGAAAGCCTTTTGGATTTCATTATCAGGGGTTGGAATAGGAATGATAAAATAATTCATCCAATGTATTCTTTGGATTCTATAAGAATTGAGTATGAAAGATTTTTATTTCTATAAAACTTTGGAGTATGCTTGGTTTTACCCCATAGAGGTAAAGTGAGTTCAATGTTTCTATTATTACCAGATCAGTTATTCTAAGCCTTTTAGGAGTTACACAAAATCAATTGTTGAGGTTGCCTAAAATGGATGCACATACATTGATGATCTGGAAATATTACTTATCTCAGTGTTTATAAATGAACAGGTATATACATTTATATGTATAATATCTATATATCTTTTTTACATCTATAGTCTGATTTATTATGATAACGCAGAATAGGTTATTTTCTCCTTTACTGGCTACGTCCATTTATTTTTAATTTAGGTAAAGTGTACATTGTGCCTTATATATTGGTTATTATGATTAATTCAATGAGGCCATGGAAACCTAATAAATAATACACATATACCAAAAAAGTTGATATGCTATTTTAGCTGAAATAATGAGCAACTTGTATTGACTGCATGGATAATATAATTGTCCTATAAAGAAAGACATTGTTCTTGCACAGGATTTATAATTTACAATTATATTAGATGTATTTATTTATCATTTTACTTCATCCCAAAATCGTAGGCTACCTGAAGGTATATAATAAATGTGATCTGTTTACCAATGTATATACAATAGTTAGCACGGTGCCTAGCATAAACAGTTGAAAATAATCTGTTGAATTAAAAAAATAATAAAATAAAATTGTCAAAAGGCATACAATTTCCCCCAAATTGAGGAACTACTTGTCCAATTGGGAAACTTTCAAGACAGCATACTTAGCCCATGAGGAAAAAAAAAAAAAAAAAAAAGCAGATAATTGTTTTGGCAACCACACTCTTACCCATTACTATACACTATTAAGTACATGGTAATAAAGGCAAAAGAAACTTTGTCTTTCTTTGCTTTAAAAATATTTTTTAGTAGTTTTCAAAGACTGTTTAATTAAGAGATATACCTGGGGTGCCAAAAAAAAAAAAATGTGTACAAGTGGACACTTTGGTCAACGTTGCTCAAGCAGTAGTTCACCATAATCAAAAGTGTCTGGACGCAGATGGTAACCACTTTGAGCACCTCTTGTAATTGAAGAGGTCAAACGTGACTTGTATTCATCTTTTGCTATCAGTATATATTATTACAATTTTAATAGTTTTTCCTTTCTTAAAATATGTATACCTTTTTTTGGCACCCTCTGCATTTTGAGACATACTAAAACATAATGTTGTTCAATAACTGGCAAATTACAGCAATACGTGCTTATATACCACAATGATTTCCTGCTACCTATGGAAATTTATCCAGTTCCAAAATTGGGATGAAATACAAGGTTTTAGAAAATGTTTTCTACACTTTTTAAACTTCTATATTGGTCAATTGTTCATATTATTTGTCACCATGCTACAAGTTACAGAAATAAGAGAAGAAAATGATTACATTAACTATTTTCTCTAAGAATTCAATTCAAGTCTGGTATTATTTTAGAAGACAAAAAAGATAGATTAATTTCTTGGTTCCTCCAAATGTGTTTATTCACCCATAATCATAATCATTTCAAAACAGCAGTCATTTCAATGTATTTGCCCCATTTTTTTCAATTGACATTTTTCAAGAGAATTACTGTAAATAAATGTCATCATACTCTGCAAGTGAAAACAAAGCTGCAAATATGACTGTTGTCACCGTACTGAGATGTCTCTTCCTGATGCTATCTGAGAAATTAAGTCATAGATTTAGGATAAACAAAATACATATTGAAATATAAAACTGAATATATAAATTTAATGTCAATATGTGCATGGTTAGCCTCTTGTCAATTCTTCCTTTAACCCTATACAAGGTGTAATCAAAACATATGGTGAGCATTTCCTTTGTGATCACAAACTACGGTGAATGCCGCTGCCGAGTGCCATCCAAGGGAAAGGTAGAGATCTTCAACATGGGAAGCAGCGTATCTAACCTTAGTTTACAGTGTGTGACAAGTTTCAACTTGTTCGGTGCAGTCAGTCGGGTGAGAGCTACAGTTGAGAGAAGGAGTGTTTCAAAGTGTGCCATAAATTATCATCCATCATGACAATGCTTCGTGTCACACATTGCTTCTGATATATGGCAATTTCTGTCAAATAAAAACTTTATAGTGTGTCCTCATCCACCTTATTCACTTGATCTGGCACTGTGTGACTTCTGGCTCTTCCCCAAAGTCAAAATGATTCAGGACATCGAGGAGGCCATGACAGTGCATGAAAGAGGACTTCCAGAACTGCTTCAGAAAGTGGCAAGAAAGATGGGATAAGTGTGTTCGAAGTGAGAGGGAGTATTTTGAGGGGGATTAAAAGCAATGTGTCTTTTACTGTAGAAATTTTTTTTTAATTTAAACATTTACCATATTGTTTGATCACACCTTGTACCTGTCATTGAATATTGCAACTTCTTTTAAGTGTTTTTATTACCTGACAAAGACCCTCTCGTTCACCAGTCTCTAGTTTGTCTCCTCTGAGCTCTCTTTTCAACTAGTCCTCAACCTTGGCCTATAACAATTGCAAACTCTTGGCACAAAGAATTTGATTCTCCACTCTCATCCTCACACCTCACCCCAATAAGAAACTTCAACAAATACTGGCATACCTTGTTTCCCCGAAAATAAGACACAATCTTATATTAATTTTTGCTCCAAAAGATGCATTAGGGTTTGTGTTCAGGGGATGTCATCCTGAAAAATCATGCTAGGGCTCATTTTTTGGTTAGGTCTTATTTTTGGGGAAACACGGCAGTTTCTACCAGTCAAGACATTATCCCTATAATGACCCCAGTGCCCTTAAAATACTTGCCTGAGAAAGCTCAATACTGCCAGGAGAATTGACTGTTCTAGCCCAAACCTGGTGATAAGCAGATTGGTCCCTGAACCCCCTTCTAGAGCAGATATTTTAGAAAGCTTGCAATTAAAAATTATTTCTCTGCACCTTTGAGATGTAAATCTTCTGTCTCTCAGAACTGCCTTCTCAAAGACTTGAGAGCAGTCTCTTACGAGTGCAAACACTCAAGGAGATAAGTCTCTCACTCTTGCTCCCAACCTTGCTCTGACTTGAACTACTACCTCCAGTCATAAAACTGTGAGAAGTTTGTTTCTTCTCTGGGATAAGCACCAAATAACAAACTCCCATAGACGAATCACACAGACCAACAACTATCTTTATCACCCTTCAGTGCCTTTCCCTTAGCGCACTCCAGCCCTTAAAAGTTTCTAGTCTTTTGTTTCAGTGAAGTTGCTTTTGGTTAATGTTGGACACCCTTCCGTATTGCAACAGTTATTACTGAATAAAATCTATTCTTATCACTGTAACTAGTTTCCAGCTTTGTTTATCTTTGACATAGCTTTATAACAAGATTCAACAGTTAATTCCATTTTTTAATGATTCAACTCTCTTTTCATTTAAGTGCATACGTCTTTCCTCTTGAAATAATTTAAAAATCCCCCTGAAAAAATAATCTCTTCACTAAGATTAGAAGATTTATCTTCTTGAGCTCTCCCTTTTTTTGAACTTTCTAGATCAATCAGAATTATTTGAAGAAAACAAAACTAATAACAAAAACCCACAATACAAAGAATGAGATTTTTACATCTCAAGATTAAGTCTACGGATTATAAATCATTTTCATACAAGATATTTTTGCACAAATTTTACATGTATTGAGGAGTGGTACACAAATGAATCCCTGTTTCTATTTTAACAGGGGACAGAGAAGGGGAGTGGGACAATAAAACAGATTTTTTGGATACAACTATTTGGAAAGAGTAGACATGAAGAGGGGAAACCCGATATTTTCATCATCTACAGGGAATAGCTTAAAACACACACACACACACACACACACACACACACACACACACACACACACACACACCTTTCAGTTTTGGGTATCTCTCCCTAAAAGCCACTTCTTAGCTACTAGCCAATCCAGGGCAATTATTTAAATTTCATTCACTTGGCATATCTTTTGTGTGTCTTGGGTAAATGATTCCTTCTTTCCACTCGCACAGCTCTCATAAATCAACAACCCTTCATGGGTGGACAAGGTCTAACCTAGGACTGATGGGAGAAGGACTTGAAAACAAGATACCAAGGTGTCTCTCTGCAGGAACCAATATTGCCCATAAGGATACCATCTACTGAGCTGACAGTACAAATGTGCACATAAAAGTAGCAAAAAAAAAAAAAAAAAAAAGAAGAACCATAGAAGGCAATTCAATTCCATGACCAGTGTTTGTTTTTTTTCTCATAGCTCTAACTCTCCTCAAGTTCAACCCATAAAGGGCAGGGTGAAGCCTAATGAGTAAATTCATATGCTACAGTGATGCAGTTGGGATAAAAATGTCTTTTTATCTTCTCTGCTACTTTCACATCCAGCTTCGTTGTAGCTTCTTCCACTCTGTAATCTTTCGAAATGGTTCAGCAAGGTTCTTAGATGATGAAAAGCAAATGGCTAGATAAGCAAGTGATCTTCAGTCTTAAAATAGGAACGGGATTCTGAAGAAATTCCGTTTCATCTTTTGTTTTCCCAATTCAGAGTGCAGAGAAAAGAAAAATAAGGATGTTTTTCACATCATTCTATTTATTTTTCTTAATAACTGTATTTTCTTTTTTCCCCTTTTATTTACTTCATTTAACCCAAAGAGTGAAGAAATGGTAGAAAAGTACGAATTTCTTTCAATACTTGTAGTGCCTCAAGCATTATTATTATGATTTCCTGACAGATGGAATTGCCTCCATTTTTGTTATGAGAAAACTGATATTTCAAAAAATTAAGCCACCTGCCTAGGTTACTTAATTGAAGTAATTAATGAATATAAACTTGTGCAAGTCTAAACATTTTCTGTAATTTCACTTCTAATTTTAAGAGTATTGATAGCTTCCTTCATTCAGAATTTCTCTTACAACCTTCATGAGAAATCCTCACATATTGTAATGCAAGAGATTTTTCCATCCACCAACCTACTCCATCAGGGAGAATAAACTGGGAGTGAAAAGGAGTGAGTACAGATAAACTAAGTCTGTCACCTTTGGTTTGTGTTTCTTATTTTCTTATTTAATTTTAGTTTTCTTTCCTTTTTTTTTTTTTTTTTGAGTTGTATCTTGTTTAAATTTTACCACCACTGAATGAAAACTGTTGTATTTAGTGTTTCAAGATTAGTTTATAAAATCACAAGCTGTTTGGAGGAAAATACATGTTATTATATAAATTTTAAAAAAGAATAATGAAAAAATATCAGTCTTTTTTTGTAATACTCAGTATGCTATTAAAACTCATTTCAGAACACAGTATGATAGTTTTAGGCTTAAATGTAGTTGTCTTTCCTACTTTCAACTAGGCAGCTTCATCATTTCCTAAAGTCCTTTTTCTTATCATTCTGTAAACTCTTCATTAATACTGATGTCACTTTAGTTTTGTCTAAAAAACATGTTTTTAAAATCTCCTTGCTAAATCTCTGCTCTTCCCACAGAGAAGGAATTTTAATGTTCTTTATATGTGCTGGTTGATATTAGGAGATGGGTAGTTAAAAGTAATTTTGAAGTCCAAAAGCTATCAGATAGAAATCATCATTTTAACTAGATAAAGCATAATAAAGAAAGAAAGCTCTTGTATGAGGACTAAACACTTCAGAGAAAATTATATAAAATTGAATAATACTCAATTGGTTTTATTACTCAGTCTCTTCCTTTCCTCTTTCTAAAAATGTTTTTATTGTAATGATTAGAAGGCATGCCAAAATCCATTGGATTGTAGTAAACTCCATTCCATAGGTCAGTAATAACAAGGTTTTCCTGTTCTTAGTGACTCACTGACAAAAAATAATTGTGGGGACAGTTCAGTTGTGGGAACTTCATTAACTATCCAGAGCTGATCTAAATGATGAGCATAACTATATGTACACTTGTTAAGTCAGTTGGATACAGGTTAGACTTTTCTGTGTATTTTATTTTTGCAGAAATTTCTAGTCATATTTTTTTTAAAAATATAGATTAATAGTATCTGAAAAAATGTAAATAGGGTTCAATACTAAAAGTTACATTTAAATGGAATAAATAGAAGGAACAAATACTACTGTAATACGTTCAGCGAGTGGACTAAAAGGCTCTAGTTTCCAGAGAGAAGTAAATGCAGTGAAAAATGCAGTACCACAGAGATCGCCTTCATCAGATCCATCAGGACAATCCCTTCTCCCGTTGCAGAGTTTCTCTGGCTGCAGGCATACTGAAGTGTCATTAGCGCAAGGGTACTTGGGTGGTCCACACAAGAAACTGTCACAATCATCTTCATCTGACTGATCTTCACAATCAATATCTCCATCACATACCCATGCTTTGTTGATGCATCTCCCTTAAGAAAATAGAAACAGCATGCATTTGATTTTTGTAATTAAGTCACTTTAATGATGAGTGGTCATTATTGTCATCAGTCAGGGGCAGAACTATTTGTCATTCACAAGAAATCTATCTGTTGTTAGTTTGACAGTTTATTTTCATGCCAACATTTCAATATTTCTCTTTAATACTAAGCAGCTCTTAATATTACTATTAAAGATTAGATTATTTTGTTTTTGTTTCAAGTTACTATTTCACTGTATTAAAAAATTCTGTGACTAATTGAAAGTTTAATTGCAGTACTTTTAAAAGCAGACTTTAGAGATAATATTTGTATATAAGTCCTTTTACAGCCCTAAACTGAGGTAAATGCTATCACTGTCTTTTAGATCCATATATTTAAGTAAATGCTTCATTTTTGCTAGAGGAGGTGTCCTTCTATTTATATTTATAACCTCAACATCTAAGCTCCTCACACCCAGCCCTACATACATGCCTTTTCATCAAAGAATATAAAGTGTTATTGAACATCTTGGTATAATGTATATGCAAACCGACTTTATAGAAACGGATTTTTTCTTTATTGATTTTGAAAGAAAAAAATAAAATGATTATTGCTTAGCCAGCATGTTTCAAAAGTAACAATCTGAAATGCATAGAAAGCAGTGCTTATTGTCTACGTAAAGCTTTGTTTTTAACAGCAAAATATTCCTCTTTTCAGATCATTTGCATTGTTCTTCCAATTCATTATCTCTTCTGGATTATAAAATGTTAAGGTACAATGTGAATAAAAAACGTACCTTAAGGTAAATACTAGTTATTGGCTGACTACCTATCAATATCTCATAAAATGAGTGGACAAATCAAAAGGAAATGGCAAATATTAGATTGTATATGTGCAAGACTCATTATGTAGAAATGTCTTCTTCAATCTTAAAGGCTACTAAATTTTAAAATAAAATATTTTAAAGATGTTTCATTTATGGAAACAAATTAATAATTGTGCATACTATTATAAGTCAAATAATGAGAAACACAAATGATCAATTTCATGGCTAATATAAATACATTTGATAATATTAAACATTAATTATTAATCAAACTACTCAAAAACTTGATGGATACTTCACTAACAAATTTGATATAAATGGACAAACATAAACTTTTGCCTTAAAATCATAAATAAAACTAATAATATTATTATTTTATGTCATTCTGGAAATATGATCTAATTCAGTCGGGCAATAAAAAGAAATAAGGTATAAAATTAGAAGCGAGCATCATTACATGTAGTTAATATAATCATATAATTATAAAACCCATAAAAACTAAATAAGGACTCTACAAAACTAAGAATTCAAAAATAGATAGCTAGTTTCAAATATTATACACAAATATATTATATATAATATATATACATACACACACACACACACACACACACATATATGAAGAAAAGACCAATTAAAAATCCAACATAAAACAAAGTATTTTCGGTTAAACTGTATAGAATTTATATGAACAAAATTACGAAGTCTATGAAGAAACCCAAAAGAAGCCTTGCATAAAGATATAGTTTGGCCTGGAGAGGAAGATTTATTACTGCAAAGATATTATTTTTCCCCAAATGAATACAATCCAAATAAAATAGCAATGATATTATTGCAATCCTGTAAATTTCTCCTAAATTAAAAAAAAAAAAAGAAAATTGCCAATATCATTTAGAATTAAACAAAAATAAAAACAACAGCAGAAGATTGATTGGGAGGAACTGTATATGCCAAATATTTAGAAGTATTTTAAAGGATCAGTAGTTGAAATATTTTATAACAGAATGTCAATAAAGATATCAATAATTAAACAGCCACAGAGACATCAGAAATAGACTCATTTATGTATTTGTTTTTTTGCTTTGTTTTTTTAAATAATTTTTATTGGGGACTGTTGGGGAGCAGTGTGTTTCTCCAGGGCCCACATCTCCAAGCCATTGTCCTTCAATCTGGTTGTGAAGGGCTCAGCTCAGCTCCAAGTCCTGTTGCCATTTTCGATCTTTAGTTGCAGGGGGAGCAGCCCACCATCCCATTGGGGAATTGAACTGGCAATTTTGTTGAGAGCTCATGCTCTAACCAACTAAGCCATCTGGCCATGGCTGTATATGGTTTTAATACACAAAAAATTGGCTATTCAAAATAGTAAGGGATAATTAATTACAAAATTAATAATGTTAGAATCACTGATTAGCTATCTGGAGGGAAAAAAGTAAAACTGAATCTTCACTTGATTCGTACACCAAAATAAATTCTACACAAATTAAAGAGGTAAGTATTTTCAAATAATGATAATAAACACACTAATATTCAAGAATAAAATAGATACTAAAATAAAAATCTTAAAATGGTCATTACACAAACCCAGAAAACCTATAGAACAAATTGATAAACCTGATTAAATTAAAGTTTTGATTTCACATTGCAACAATAAAATCCATATACAGATACTTAATAAACCAGGAAAAATATTTTATTATATTTGACAAAAAGCATATTTCTGTAAAATACAAAGGGCTCCTGCACATCAATACGATAAAGATCAATAACCCAATGGAAGTGTAAGATTGACCATGAATTAATAATGGTTTATAAACACAAGATTTTGAAAACATATTTCAATTAAAAACATAAATTAAAACAGCAATTTGATACCATTTTTTCTCTATCAGATTGATTAAGACCAACAAGTTAGATAATAAAAAGATAGACTTGACAAGGGAGTGAGAAACAGCCCCAATGTTGAGGGTGCTGAAAATTGAGATAATCTCTCTATAGGTCATTGTTATAAAATCTAGCAAAAAAAAAAAAAAAAAGTATCAACTCTTCACCACAATAATTCTAATTTTAGAATTTTTTCTTTAACATATTTGCTAAAATGCACAAGAGGCATATATAAGATGTGGGTTACTGCTTTGTACCTATTAGCAAAAAAAAAGTAACAACATAAATTATGATTTGCAAGAAGGGTAACATCACTTACAATACATCCATACATTGAAATTATATGCTTGAATGAAAAAGAATGAGATAATTCTGCATGAGTTAATATAAAATAATATACAAAACTGTCAACAACAACAACAAAAAGGCCTAGAACTGAGTGTATGGTAGGCTTTCTTATAATTTAAAAGAGATATGTCTGTTTAGCAATATCTATGACCTTACTGTCATACATATATCAATATAAGTACATGGATTGGCTTCTCACTACATGAATTATTTCTGGAAGGCTACACAGGAAATAGTTAAAAGTGACTGCCTTTGATAAGGAAGACTGAGGTAGTGGAAATCTGGAGTAGGAGAGAGAGGGATTATTTCACTGAATCCTTATTTTCCTCCTACCATATTTCTATATAACATCCCCCTGAAATACTAGTTCATTTTTAAAATGATGAAGATAAAATATATGTACCTGTAATATGAAGTCTGAAAGTTTCTACAGATACATTATGAAAGTTCTATGTTGAGGTTAATCTGTGCCTTACATTACCCTAGTGACTTCAGGAAATGTAAGAAATTCGTAACACCCAGTTGCTGTCACCAAGGAGTGTATAATCTAGTTAGCAAGAGAAGATCAATGCATAATATATAATTGTAATCTAAAATATGATATCCTGTACTTTGGTATTAAATTGTATGGGGTCACCTGCGAGTATAATAGAGTGAAAGGAGAATCCAAAAATAATACAGTAATTTCCATTTTTACTTTGGTAAATCAAATGCAACTTCCTTTTTATTCTAGACATCACTAATCCATTACGACATTCTTAACCATTGACTTCTGAATGACCTTAGAATTGTTTTAACAAACCCATTCATAAATCAGTATCAATCGTTTAGCGTTAGAAAGCAATAAAACTTATTCGCCAACCCTGACCTAACTGCTGCTTGAAAAAGGTAAAGGAAAATCTTATTCAAATGACTAATAACTTTAACATAGATTATGTTACCAGAGATATGATGAATATAAATACATAACTTAGATAAAATTTATAAATTTAAATAACTCCCTCATCCTACTGATTTTTCAGAATATGTTTGAAGTTTAATTGGTTCTCCCTTTCTTTTCTGTTTGGTTTTAATTCTTATAAAACTGTGAATAAAAGGGTGCATCATATATAATAAGTTTAATTAAATTTCTTATTCATGACCCTTAATTGGGTAAAATCCAAAAGCAAATGACCTATATAATGACCACAATTTCTATAAATTTTCGTGTTTAAGACCCCTTCTTTATATATAAGAAACTGGAAATTTAGGTCAAGTTACTGTTATTAAAACAAAATAAATATTAATAATACTAAAATGTGTTATAGAAATTACAAATATCCAATATCTAAAAAAACAAAATCTTTAAAAATAATATTTTAAATGTGCACACATAAGTTCACATAAAAAAGTAAATCACTTTGTCTTTACTAATTCTTCCTAAAATATATATATTTCATGCTGAAAATAATATTAGGTGTTTATTATCAAGTTGAGTTCTACGTAATATTTTCTTATTTATTTATAATGATGTTTTCAACTTGGTAATTATATGCAAGACTCTTACGGAAATTGTAATTTTGTCCTTTGAGCAAAGAGAATAAGAATAACCAAGTAAAAACAGCACAAACAATGAATTGAAGTAACAGAAATCAGCATGTTGGTATCATCGCTAGTATAATTGTGCACATACACACAACATTATAAAGACTATGTTGATTTGTGTTACCTTGAAATACACAGTTTAGGGAAAAGTCACTGCAGACTCAACAACTATAAGTAAACAGAGTTTCTAGGTATCCCTAAAAATGAACTGCTTTCCCAAAATACATTTATATGATCTTCTCTATAGATTCTCTTTTCTCTGTTAAACTATTTTGGCAATTAAAGACATAGATTTATCATTTTGCAAAATGCTTGACTTGCTTTTATCTTAGTAAAAGACAATACATGATGGAGCAGGATAATTTCTGTTCTGGAATGTGACTGGCAGTTAATATTAAAAATATGGGTATAAAGAGAAATGAATCTTTGAGAAAATCCAAATGGATTTACTCAACAATACATTTATAGAGTCTTTTTAAATACTGGTGTTTGAATTGCATTATTTTTTACACTTCTAACCATGAATGACACATACATATTTATTCCTGTAATAATATTTGGCTTCAATTCAATACAGCAAATATTTATTGAGTATTATGTGCTGGCCTAGCCACTAAAGAATGTAGAAAACTGGGAAACACACATTTCCGACCATGTGGCACAATAAGTTTAGTAGTGACAAACAATATAATATTGAACATATAAAGCACTAAAAGTCATATAACCATCAGAGAGTGCTATGAAATTTCAAGGAAGTAGAAAATATGTATAATTGGGAGGTTGAAAACAAGATTTACTAAAATTTTATTTGGAAAGGGCTTTTGAAGGGTGGCAATGGATATCGTATATGAAAAGAAAAAAAATTACATATAGACAACTGCTTTATGTGCACCATTTTAACATTCAAATACATGTCCTCTGGAGGTGGGGGGAAGCAAGTAAATCAAAAAATAAGAGAAAGATAATTTGATAACTTGGTAATTAATACTGCTGTTCAATGGAAATGTGTCAGGGCATAGATGGTAGAAGTAAATCAATTTATTCTTAATTTGGTCTCTCTTCCATTTCTGAGTGAATCCACTGTAAAATATTATTTTTCTATATGTACTCTTTTTATGTGCTAAACATTATTTTCTTAACAATGTAGTAATAAGTACAGATTTTCATCAGAACTATATACACTCAGCCATGTATATTGAACTTTATGGATGATTTTCAATGGTAAATTTAAACATTTTCTGTTTTAGCTTTATTTGCTGAACTTAACCCACATATAAGATGCAACTTCTATATAAATTTATAAAGGTGGAAAAGGGTTGGACTTTTTCCAGAAGGAATAATTAGGCAGTTTGTGACCAGTTCATGAAATGTTGATTGCTAATTAAAGAAGTGCCTTTTAATCTTATAGACAATGGAGAACCCTTAAAAGATTTGAGAAAGTATGTCTTCAGGTCACAGCTTATGAATTAAGAGGAAGCCAAAGCTCTGTGTAGACTGGATTGAAGATAACACTTTTCAGAGAGGAAAAATAGTGCACACAAAGATCTGAGTGAAATACAATGCAGGCTTAAGCCTAGGTTATACTCTGTGAATAGACACGATGAAATGGGTGATGTTAGCCAAATTATAGAGGAGGTGTTAGTAGGACATGGGAAATGATTACAAGTTAGGAGTGTCAAAGGTCCTGTCTCCTTTAAATCCAAATGTTTAGGGGACAGAAGAAAAATAAAGAAATAAATTTGTCCCATGTACAATAGCATCAAAAACAATAAATTCCTTGGAATAAATGTAACCAAAGAGGTGAAAGATCTCTACTCTGAAAAATACAAGACATTGATGAAAGAAATGAAAGAAGACACAAACAAATATAAAGGTATTTGTGTTCATGGATTGGAAGAATTAATATTGTTAAAGTGTCAATACTACCAAAAGCCATCTATAGATTTAGTGCAACCCCTATCAAGATTCCAATGGCAGGCTTTACAGAAATAGAAAAACAACAGCAATAAAAACACACTAACAAACAAACAAAAAACAAGTAACATTTACATGGAACCACAAAAGACCATTAATTGCCTAATGAATGCTGAGAATGATAAAGAAAACAGGAGGCATCACACTTCCTGATTTCAGTCTACATTATAAAACTGTAGTAATTAAAACAGTATGGTAGTGGCATAAAAAGAGACAAATAGACCAATGGATCAGAGCTGAGAGGCCAGAAATAAACCTAAGCAAATGCAGTTAACTAATATTTGACAAGGAAGCCAGGAATAGTCAATGGGAAAAAGGGCAATCTATTTAATAAATTATGCTGGGAAAATTGGATATTGACATGCAATATAATTAAACGTGACTACTATCTTACATAACTCACAAAAATTAACTCAATATATATTAAATCTTAAACGTAAAACCTGAAACCATGGAACTCCTAGAAGAAAACATAAGAAAAAGTGCCTTGACATGGGTCTTGGTGAGGATTTTTTTGTTTTGTTTTGAAATCACACCTAAAGCACAGGCACAAAATAAAAAATAAGTGAAACCATACCAAATTAAAAAGTTTCTTCATAGAAAAAGAAACCAACAACAAAATGAAAAAAACCTATGGAATATTTGCAAACTATATATTTGATAAGGGTTAATATCCAAAATATATAAAGAACTCAAAGAACTCAGTAACAACAAAACAACAAAAACCCAAATAACCCAATTTAAAACATGGACAAAGGACATGAATAGACATTTTTTCCAAAGAATATATATGAATGTCTAATGGGTACATGAAAAGATGTTCAACATCACTAAGTCATTAGGGAAATGCAAATTAAAATTACAATGAGATCTGACATCATATCTGTCAGAATAGCTATCACCAAAATGAGAGGAGATAACAAATGCTGGCATAGAGAAAGGGAACCCTTGTGGACTATTGGTGGGACTGTAAATTGATTAGCTGCTATGGAAAACAGTATGGAGGCTTTTCAAAAAATCAAAAATATAATTGTCATATGATACACCAATTCTACTTTGGAACACGTATATCCAAAGGAAATTAAAACACTAACTCAAAAAGATATGAACACCATCCCCATTCATAGCAGCATTATTTACAATAGCCAGCAAATGGAAACAACCTAAGTGTACATCAAAGGATACATGGATTGAAAAGATTGTGGTATATATACACAATAGAATGTTCTTCACCCATAAAAATATGAGGAAATCCTACCATTTGCAACAACATGGATGGACCTTGAATGCATTATGCTAAGTTAAATAAGTCGAAGAAAGACGAATACTGTATATCACCACTTATACTTGGATTCTAAAAAGAAAAAAAGAAAAAAAAATCCCACCAAACTCATAAAAAGATCAGAGGTGGTTACCAGAGGTGGGAGGTGGGGAAAGAGGAATTAGAGTAAGGTGGGCAAAAGATACAAACTTACATTATAAGATAAGTAAGTACTAGGGGTGTCATGTATAACATTATGACTATAGTTAAACTGCTGTATAATATC
Source organism: Rhinolophus ferrumequinum (assembly GCF_004115265.2). Lineage (NCBI taxonomy): Eukaryota > Metazoa > Chordata > Mammalia > Chiroptera > Rhinolophidae > Rhinolophus > Rhinolophus ferrumequinum. The sequence continues at coordinate 78,029,861 of NC_046291.1, read as the reverse complement.
TGGGAATGTTGTTAGGAGATCCTAAGAATTCTAATCAAAAGGAGATATTTTTCTTTTTTTTTATTGTATCTGTATGAAATGATGGCTGTTCACTAAACCTATTAAAATCATTTCACAATATACATAAATCAAACCCTCATGCTGTGAACCTTAAACTTACACAGTGATGTACATCAATTATCTCTCAATAAAACTGGAAAAAGAAAAAAAAGAAGAAAAAGTTTCCAGGAGAGGACATGTGTTGCAAAGAAAGGCCGAGTCTTTCAGAGAAAATAAGGCAAAATGCAATATTAATAGTCAAAGGTATCGTTTATTAAGCCTGTACTGTGCTCTAGGCACTTTTTGTATCTTCTATGGTTAGTTATTATTATAATCTCTAATTTACTGATCAGGAAACTGAAACTTAGAGAGATTTGGTAATTTATCCAAACTCATATAATTACTGAATGGCAGACCAGACTCGAGACAGAGTATGGACTGAGAAATCATTCCTGTTGACCACTGAAACACCAATTTCCATCAAAGGTAGGGGCTGAGTGTCAGATTACAAAGGATGAAAGAATGAGTGAGAAATAAGGCCTCTAGATACACTACACAAGGTGATTTAATGAAGGGAAGGAGGATGGTAGGGAAAGCTAATAAAATCAAAGAAATGTTCTTGTAGTAATTGGTATATTTATAGAGAGGGAGAAAAATTAGTATGGAGAAAGAAGCTGAAGACATAAGCACGGAAACTGACTAAGGTCCCATAGGAAGTAGAAGGTGACATGATCAAGATCTAAAGAAGAGCCCTTCTAGGTAAAACGGAGGGGGTATTCTTGTTTAGAGACAGGGCTGAAGGGATAGAAGAAACATGCAGTCAAAGGTTTCAAACTGCCACTGGCAGGACTCAAGAGAGAAATATATAATATTCATAGCAATAAATATGCAATGTGTTTTATTCCCTGTACAACACATTGACAATGGAGAGCTCACCATATTATATTCATAAGAAATAAATAAAAGTATTCCATAGGGTTGGTTACAGGAAGGGGGAAAAAAGTGCTGTGTTTAGTAATTCTTCATATATAATTTATCATATAATTCTGACAAAGTCACTATTCTATTGTAGGATATTTTTGGTTCTAATTGTCCAGATTGATTTTTAACAACGATTAAATTCACCATTTCACTTTGTATTTACAGATACAATAATGGAAGGGAAATAAAACAATCTAAATGTAGAAAAAAATTATACTTTGCCATTCACAGAAGCCCACAGTGGATTTTCATTACACAGAAGATCAGAAGAGAGCATGCTTATGAAACCACTGTCAGAGTTCAATCCTCAAGTGTGTCGGTTAGCTTGGTTACATTCTTTTGCTAAAGACTACATGATCATTAACTCTTAACCCTACCTGGGACATGACTTGAAAACATTTGTTGTTTTTTACAATGGATTCTAGAATGAGAGGTATAAGGATGAGCACCAATCTATTACCATTCTTGGAAAGTCAATCAAAAGAAGAGACGATACAAGTATTACACCTTCTCAATCTTTTGCTCTGGTCACCCTCCCCCCATTCAGAGACAAACGTTGACAACAGTTCCTTGTGATTCCTTTAGAAATATATATCTTTTTTATTATAGAAAATAATATATTAGGTTGGTGCAAAAGTAATTGCAGTTTAAAAGGTTAAAAATAATTGCAAAAATTGCAATTATGTTCGCATCAACCTAATACTTTTTTCTTTTCATTTAAACAAATATTGCATATTCTGCTGACTATTCTGTTCCTTGACTTTTCACTCAACCCTTTATGACAGGGATTGTCCATATCATGGTATCGAGTTATTTCCATTCTTTAAAATTACTGCAAGGCATTCTACTGTATGGAAATACCATAATGTTTGCACCTGGTGCCCTATTTTGGCCCTTTTTGGTTATTTGCAACATTTAGCAATTAAAAACAATTTAGTGGCAAATAGCATATGAAAAGAATATCAACATCATAGACCACTAGGAAAATGCAAATTACAACAAGATGCCACTACAAACCTATTAGAATGGCTAAAATCCAAAACACTGATACATTAAACGCTGGCAAGGATATAGAGCAAATGGAATTCTTCATTTATCGTTGCTGGTAATTCAAAATTGTACAGCCATTTTCGAAGACAGTATGACAATTTCTTACAAAACTAAATATACTCATACCATATAATCTATCAGCAATTACACTCCACGGTATTTATGCAAATGAGTAGAACATGTATGTCTACACAAATACCTGTATATGGATATTTATCGTAGCTTTATTCATAACTACCGAAACTTGGAAGCAACCAAGATGGCTTTTGGTAGGTGAATGGACAAATTGTAGTATATCTAGACAATGGAGTATTATTGAATAATAAAAACAAATGAGCTATCAAGCCATGAAAAGACATGGATAAAACCTAAATGTGTATTACTAACTGAAAGGAGCCAATATGAAAAGGCTGCATATTGCATGATTCCAAATATACGACATTCCTGAAAAAGCAAAACTGTGGAGACAGTAAAAAGATTAGTCATCGCCAGGTTGCAGGGAAGGAGGGATGAACAAGCAGAACACAGAGGATATTTAGGACAGTAAAACTACTGTGACACTAGGGTGGCACATGTTGTTATACATTTATAATATACATTACACAGTCAACACCAAGAGTGAACCCTAAAGTAAACTGTGGATTTTGGGTGATAATAATGTATCCATGTAGAAATGCAGGTTCATGGATTATAACAAATGTATCATTCTGTGTGGGATGTTGATAGTGAAGGAGTCTCTGTATGTGTAGGGGTACCAGGGGATATATGTGAACCTCTATTCTTTCTACTCCCTTTTACAGTGAAAGTAAAACTGCTTTAAATAATAAAGTGTACTTTACAAAAGAAAAGCCATCATAGAAATTTTAGTGTGCAGAATATCTCACTTCATTCAGAATATTTTAATAAACGTATTATGATTTCTATATTAATCCATTGATCATTTTGAAGTGTGATTTTAGTTTTTAAATGAATGGGTTAATTTTTTAATGCTAATCTCTAATTTGATTTTTATGTATGGAGAATGCTTTCTGTAAGATTGTCAATTATTTGAAAATGTTAAGACTTCTTTGGAACCTAACACATGGTGAAATTTGAAAAGATTTTGCATGAGTTTGTTGTGCATGTAAGGGTTACTATATATATACTGGCTTACGCTTATTAAACATATTACCCAAATCTTAAAAAAAAAATTAAATGAATATTTTTGTGCATATAACTGCTCAAATGCATTAAGTATATTTTTATGTTTTCTTCTTTGAGATGGAATGGTGGGTGAAAGTGTGCACATTTTAAACACTGGTAAATATTGCAAAATGACCTTCCATAAAGGTTCAGCAATATTCACTGACATCAAAGTGTATGCTTCATTTACTCAAAACAACATAGGATATTATTGCTTTTGTTAATAATCAACAATCTGACATTGAAAAAAAATGCAGTCCCACCATAGTTTTGACTTTCTTATGGGTAGGGTTGGTTGTTTTTTCACATGTTTAAAAGCTTTTTGTATTTCTTTTTCTCTGAACTTTGCCTACTTTTATATGAATGGTTGGTCTTTGAAAAAAATGATACCAAAGAGAGATTATGTATTAGGACGTGATTATTTGTGACGGGTGTTGCAAATGTTTATCACCATTTATTCTTTATTAACAGTCTCTAATATTCTGTTATTGCTTCCTATCCAGTTTTGGGACATTCTTGCTTTTAAAGAAGATGCTTTGTCATGGTGAATTTATGTTTTACTATATTGCTGTATTTGCTCAGGTTTTATATAGAATGATGGCAGTAACGGTCATCAGAGAAATGGTTTGTAATTTTTGTGTGCATGGGAAGAACTAACTTTTTCAGTTGTGAAACTGATATTATAGTGCTTAAATTGTAACAATGTTTCTTAAATATCTGGTAGAATTTTTCAACTGGACTTGGAGCTTTTGGTGAAATGGTGAGAAGGGATAAATATTAACCTTTTTTTCTATTTTTATAAAATAAAGTGCCTGCTTTTTCCTTCTAGAGTTGATTTTGGAAATTTTTATTTTTCAAGTACATGCTTTTATTAACACAGGTTTTTAAATTTGTTTCTATGATGCTGCATAGTTTAATTTTTAAAATATCTTCAGCATCTATGATTATTTTCCCAGTCTCATTTTATGTACTGCCCTTTCAATGCCTTTACTTTATTAGGTTAGTTAATAATGTATTAGAAATTTCAGTTATTCTTTCAAAAACTTAGTTCTGGAATTTTCAAATTATTTTTCTTTTGTTCTAAATTTTTTAAAAAATGAATTGATTTCTCTGTTGTCTTTTGGTTTGTTTTGATATTTTCTAACTTCTTGAGTTAGACGTTGCATTAGTTAGGATAAGCTATGCTGTAGTAACAGACCCTGAAATCTGGTGGCTGACACAATAACGGTTCACCGCTTATTCACATAAAATTTTATACAGTCAGGTAGCCTTCCTCCAGCTTGTATGTAATGTCCACTGCACCCATAATTTAAAAGGTCACTCAGGCAGGAGAAAAAAGAAAAGCAGAAGGATGTTCACTATAGCTTAACTGACTTGGCATGGATGTGAAATAGTTACTTCTACTCACAGTGTATTGGTTAGAAGTAGTCATTTTGCCCGAATCTAATTGCAAGCAAGTTGAGAAATACAGTAAAGCATAAGAAGAATTGGTGAATGAATGCTGTCTCTTTTATTTACTGTTAAATAATTTATTATTTCTTTTGTGTTTCTTAATGTAAATACAGATGTCTCAATAGTTCTTAGAACAGTTTTTTAAACTTTAATAATTATAAATAGATAAATGGTACAATGTAAAAATAATTAGAATGCTATTTCAATTTCTTAAATTTTATAAATTGAGTTTTAATTACATATAATTTTGGAAATTTTGAATTTAATATTTTAATATTTTTTTTGTTTCAGTCTCTCTAAATGAAGATGGCAAATTACCACAAACAAATTTAAACATGTATTATTGAAGATTCTCAAAAGTTAATATATGTTTAAAATAAAGTTTCAAATGATGTCTTTTGTAATTTTATAGCATTTATACTTCTAAAGTTGTTAAAGTCTAAAAATACACTTAGTGTTTTGTAACATTGAATATAAACTTACAAATTCTCCCCTTGAACAATGCTTTGTTTATATTCCTCACATTGTGATATGCATGCATCATTATTTTCTAAATGTTCTACAGTTTCAGTTGATTCCCTCTAGAATTACAACAGAGTTTTCTTTTATTATTAAGTTTTCAAGTTGAAGTGTGGTTTACTCTTCATAATTACTATATTTATTGCACTATGATCAAGGAGTTTTCTCTATATTATTTCTACTTCTTGGAATTTGTCAAAGTCATTTGTGACAATAAATGTTCATTCAATAAAGATTTCATGAGCCTTGCAAAAGAAGAATTATTTTTCGCCTTCTATGAACAGAGTTCTATCTTCATTAGTTTGATTTAAACATTAATTCTTTTACATCCTTCCTTATTGTCTTCCACTTAATTTCTGTGGGCTAAAATAAGTGAATATAATTTATTCCCTCTAGTATTACTTTCTCATTGTGGTTTCTGTAATTTTTGATGTATACAATTTGATAGCATGTTATTTAATATAAAATATTTAAGACTGAAAAACCTTTTTTGAAGAGTGCATTTTTAACATTAAAATGTGTTTTCTCTTTGTTTCCTCCATGTTTTATTCTGGTCTATAAACGTATCTCTCTCACTAATTGCTCTAATCATTTTCTCAGTGAGGCTTTATGTGAAAAAAATGTCTTGTACTTTGTATGTCTAAATTATCTGGAATAATATTTTAACAGGGTTTAGAATACTAGCCTGAAAGTGGCCTTAGCTTCAAAGTACCAATTATCTTGTGGCATTTTTTAATGCCTTCTTAGATACTCTGATTTTTCTCTCTGGTAGTTTCAATATGTGATGTTCTGCAATTTCAAAATGACTTATAGTGGTTTGGGTTAATTTCATTAATTGTACTCAGAAATCTGAATGCACCTTTTTTTTTTCCTTGAGGAATCAAGTTCTTTAATTCAAGGAAACTTTAGTCACTCTGTTTTTTTTGTTTGTTTTTTTTGTTTGTTTGTGTTTTTTTTTTTTTTTTTTTTGTTAGTACTTGTACCTCTCACAGAATTTAAGTATCTGTTGTAGTCTTTCCAATCATGTATCTTGACTGTTCTTTCTTACTTTTTAATTTATTTTCTGTTTCTCTGTGATCCTGAGTGAACTATCTATTCTTATTTTTTAAATCACTTTCTCTGTGTCCAGTGTAGAGTTTATTTAAAAGTCCATGTTGATATTATACATTTAATTCCCAAATCTAATGTCTCATTCTTCAATTGTTCCTGTTAGAATTATTCTGCTTCTCATCTGTATCTATACCTGTATCTATCCATATCTGTATCTGTACCTGTATCCACATCTACATCTACGCCTAAGCCTACGCCTATGCCTACACCTACACGGATACATACACCTATACCTATACCTTTATCTACATCTATCTATCATCTATGTATCTATATTCTTGTTCAATTTAAGGATATTATTATCTATTTTTTTATCTTTGAGTATCCCAAACATACTTATTTTACACTTTTTAAAAATACATACCTTATTTTTATTTAAACTTGAGTAAATTCATTTAAAAAAATTAATCAAATTTATTGAGTTAATGTTAGTTAATATCATATGAGTTGATTTTGATGGCTGCTTTTATTAGAGATAGTTTTCCTCAAGTATTTTAGAATATCGGTTTGCAATTTCACCTTTGAAAGGAGTTTTCAATTTTTCTTTCTGACTTGGTGTGCATTTTCGCCCTTATGTATAGGTATTGCTGGTTCCCCATCAGCTCCCGCCATTACTGCCAACATTCTTGGTTCAGAAATAGATCTTATATTTGGTTTTTGTGGTACTGTATCCCAATACAATCATATGTATTTTTATCACATTTAGTCCCTAAGCCAGATAGAGGTTTGGCTTGATTATCATGTCTAAGTCCTCGTATCTCTCTTTGCACAGAACTTCATTTAAGTAACCATCTTAGGCAGCAACCAGCAGTAATTTTGTTTGTATGTTTATTTTATTTTATTTTATTTTGCTTTATTTTATTCTTTTTTCAAAAGCAAAGGAGTCCCATTCCAGTTTCTGGTTTCTAGCAGTGAGCCTGGCTTCAATCCCCAAGTTAATGTGGGACAGCTTTATTTTCCAATAACCCTAAAATAGGAACATGTTTTCGTCTCTACTGGCCTCCATATCCAACCCAGTGAGGCCTCTAGGTTCAAAACAGATCACCATCTGTTATTCTCTTTTATATCTGTTAATCAGATATAAGATTACATATATACAGACATATAAACACACACACACACACACACACACACACACATATATCAGGGGTGCCAAAAAATGTACACATTTTAAGATATGTTATATAATCAATGCTAGCATCATTTATCGTATTAAAATTTTAATGTGTTTTTTTTTCCTTTCTTAAAATGTATATACATACATATTTTTGGCCACCTTCTTTTCTCCTGCTATAGTTTATCATCACCTCTGTGTATTTTCAGCAGTGGAGAAAGGGTACAAAGTATAAATTTAAAATTCCGTCTTAATATGAATTTATTTTCTTATACCTTCTTAATGAGATTAGAGTAGTTCATTGTGTGAATGAACTGTAATTATTAAGTAATTCCCCTAGTGGTAGGGAATACATTATTTCTATTTTTTTTGCTATTAAAACAAAAATGTTGTATGGAAAATCTATTACAGAATTGTACACCTGAAACCTATGTCACTTTTCTAACAATAGTCATCCCAATAAACTTTAATTAAAAATATATATAGATATAGATATAGATATAGATATAGATATAGATATATAGATATATAGATATGCATATATCCTTATACACTCCTGCTGTTGTTTACATGAATTTCTAGAAGTGGGAAGGTTAGATCAAATGTATATTCCTACCAACAGCTGGAGGGCTTATTTCCATTGCTGTGCAATATCAAATGTTTCTTTTCATTTTCTAAGCTGAAGATGGCATTGCTTTTCTATGAGGGGTGGATTTGAAATGTCCTCCTCTGATTCACAGAGTATAATTGCAATTTGCTGCTCTGAGATGTGAGAGACCCGATGTAGGAGAATGTAGTTCATGGTCAAAGATAGGTATTTTGAGAGTAGAAGCTTTTAAATCATGATGGTTATATGGTACCTTAATTTAATTTAGCTTTCATTCTATTCTGTATAGTAATAAAAAAACTTATTAGTGTGCTTACATTTTAACATTAATAAAATGGAAATTTATGTGTAAAAGAAAAGCCATTCTAACCACCAAATGTAAATTGATTAGCCTGAAAACTTTTAAATGCTCAAGCTAGCATTTAGAAATATTTGAAAATGAATATGAACTCTGAATTCAACATCTTGGGTAGTTTAAAGTTCTTTTAGCTTGTCAAATTGAGAATTTAATTAAAGTAAAATTTAAAATATCAAAAATATTAGAGATGTGCCCATATTTTTAATCCAATGCTTATATTTGTTCACTTTAAAGTTTGCAGTATTCATAAAGGACTACCATAAATATGCATACATAATTGTGAATTATGACTCATCAGATAGTTTGATACATTGTGGTTTACTGTACTTAAACCACAGATTAAATTAGAAGCAGATTATGGTTAAACTATTACCTTTCATGTTTCCCTACATTTTTTATTTATATTTTTATTTATTTTTCTGTGAGAAACTCAAATTCTACTTTTTTAGTAAATTTCGGTTATATGATACAGTATTATCGACAGTCACCATGTTATATCACCTTTCCCTTTGAAAATACCATGAGTTGTATTGCATTCTGCATTTTTACATCAAATTTTGGTGTATATGATGACTATTAGATACAAACATCTGATGTTTTTTTTTAACATTATTAAATGGATAATCTAAATCCCAAGTGAATACACACCAAAAGTGTCTCTCGGAATTCAATTATCCAAAGATAGACAGTATATGGGTACAAAATATGCTATCCCCCAAATATACCTCTTTCACATAAGAATTATTTTGTGCTGAAGGCATCTGAGATTTAAAAGATACAGAAGGAGTCTTCCTGAAACTTCCCTTACCAGACTAAAATCATAAACTTCTGAGAAATGAGGACTGCAGTGAATCTCTTTCCCAGGGACATTTTATGGCCATGAAGAAGACATAAAGTTAGTGCTGAGACAGACCTGAACAAACTTTATTAACTAGCCCTTATCGTCCATCAGTTTTCCCATATATTTACCTCCCACAATCTGCCACCCCTAGAAACTAAAAACCCTTTTCCTTTGTCTTGTCACTTCTCTGCAAATTTACTCCTTTGCTAAGATGCTCTATAAGCTCAACTGCCCTTTACACTTATTCTTCCTGAGTTAGCCCACTTATATTAAATTAGAAGTATGTGTTAATAAACTTATGTTTTTGTTTATGTGTTTGTTTTCTTGTTAAGCTGTCTTTTGTCAGTCTAATATCCAGGGCCCCAGCCAATATGAATCTAAGATGGGTAGAAGAAAAAATTTCTTTGCTTTTTTCTTCCTTCCCTATATCAGCCGTCTCATCATATTTTAGATTTATTTTGAGATCAGCCATATTCAGAGGAAGCTGTTTCATGAGTTCTTTGCAAAATACCAATACATACATATAAGATAAATTACAAGCACTTGAAATGTTCTGTTAACTTAATTAACCCTGTTGTTTACTATTTATACCTTTTTTCTACATACTTTCTTCATAGAAAGTTCAAACCAGTCTTTACTAACATAGTTTTTAAAATTTTCTGTGTTATGAAGTTATTTATAATTTTTTCATAAACAAAATTTCCACCTGGTTTTATATTTTAACTGTATATTTGATAAATCTCGATAGCATATTCAGTTTATGTTTCGCTTTACTACAGTTTTGGCTGTTCCTTATTCATACCAGTTAGAGACTGTTATCGATATATTTCAACATTAGCTCAATCAAGCAAATGTCAGAAACAATATGGGGAAAAATATGCATTATTTACACATAAAATAATGTTAACCTGAGTGAAAAATTAACTCTTTGTCTTTAGAATAAGCCTATTAAATTTTTAAAAAAAGTTTTTATTCAGTCAATAAGTGATTCATCAACAAGTTAGTCATTTATTAATTCCCAATTAATATAATATGACCCAAAAAGTTAATTTCTAAACTTAAAGTCACGTTCTTCTAAGCAATAAGGCTGAAATAAGTCTCTTCATTTAATAATTGAAAAGTCACATATTTGTGAAAAATAGTGTTGGGAAAATATCCATTTTGGAAACATAACTCCCTCACTAGGAATGCACCTCAAGAATATTTATTAATCTGTGCCCATCTTAGCTTATATTAATTTAGTTATTATTTGAATTCTTAATTGTAATTAAGACGTGTTTAAGAAAAGAAACACAATTTCATTTTATATCTTTAAATGCCCATGGGTTTCCAGACTGTTTGTTTAATCAGAGCTGTGATAACTTTTCAGTTTTATCTTTTGGTTCAAATACTTAATGGGGAACAAAATCAATCACGAAGAGTTCATAATTAAGCAATTCAAAAGCAATTTCACGTTGAAAAATAAATTGCAGAGATCATTCAAGAATATATCCTGAAAACTAGAGAAAATACTTTCCATGGGTTATCTGAATGACACTGATGATTTCACTAATTGTACCACCATAGCTAATTTAAATCTATTTTTTTCTCTAATTTTCAACTCATAATCTGATATATAGAAACAAATAAGTGAGTTTATCATGTCAGGTGGTGCCTAACATATGTGGAAAACAAAATGGAAAAGTCATAAGAATAGAATACTTTCATTAAAAAATATAAATAAATAAATAGATAAATAAATAAATAAATAAATAAATAAATAAATAAAAGTCTCAGAAACTCTCAAAGCAAATCAAATATTTGAATGATAGCCATCACCTTCATCCTAATGGAATCAGAAGTAGCACAATAAAATTTAGAAAACTAATTGAAAATAAATGTATATGACTGTCTTTCCTTTCTAGCCATCTTCATTAAATTCTGTGGTGAGGATTTATTTACAGAAAGGGGAATATTGTCTGTGGGTTTAGCATACTGCCTCTTAACTGGACTCTGAAATTCTAGATTCTGAATCCAGATTGCTTGGTTTAAAATCCCAATTCTGCCAAGCTGGCTCTGTGAACCAGCAAGTTAAAACTTCTTTGCACTTTTTTTTTAACTTAATCGAATTTAAAACGTCTCTGTTTTTTCATTGTGAACTGGCATTATGAAATAAGTGCATGCAGAGGACATTCTCAGATCTTTGAGAGCCCTTAGACAGTTCTTAATAAATGTTAGCTATTATTATTTTTATACAGAGAGTGTCAAAAACATGTATACACATTTTAAGAAAGGGAAAAAAATCTGTATTAAAACTGTAATAGTCAATATATACTAATAACAAAAGAAGAATGAATACAAGTCACAGGTGTACACTTTTTTGGCGCCACAGTGTATAGAATATGAGCAAACCTATTAGAAACACAAGAATACTTTTTACAAAGATGAGGTATGGGCTGGGGATGCGTTGAAAGGATTCTATATTCAATAAACCCAAGGCAGAAGCTATATTCGGTGCTCTGCTTACCTATACTCCGACAGGAAAACTTCGTTTTGTGATCACACAATCGTAGGGTACCATTGCAGCCTTTTTCATCACTACCATCTTCACAATCTTTTTCCCCATCACAGCGCCACAGATCAGGTATACAGTTTCCATCAGGGTGGCATTGAAATTCATTCCCATTACAACCGACAGGAGAATGAGTCTCTTAAATAGAAATGAAGGAGAGAGAGGCAGAGGGAGAAAGAACGGAGAGAAATTATGATTTTACTTGATGATAACTTTATTTTTTTTTATTTTTTTAGGCATTATTATGAGGGTAGAGAGAATATATATTCACTTTAGTTGTTTAAAAGCTATAATACTGTCTGGTATTTTAAAATTTATTTTAGAAACTTTAATAATTAGAGGAAATGATGTTTCCTGACTCCCACAGAATTTCTGAAAGTGTCATATACATTAGAAAAAAGGGAAATAGCAATTAAGATAATGTGTGGAAATACTGTTGTGACTTTAATTAGTGTCTTAAGAATGAGATCATTGTAGGGTTTTTTTCTCTATGGCACAAAAAGAAGTGTCACATTCTACTGTAAATGTTGACTTTAATTGATCTTTTGATATTTATC